>NC_133772.1:31799664-31991532 GCF_003597395.2 Chelonoidis abingdonii | reverse complement strand
CTGCCGCCGACAGCTCAGACTCCCTCTCTGTCCCAGCAGCAGCGGCTGCTCAACCATTTAAAACAAAATTTGGGGGTGCCACTTTTTGGCACCCCAGGCAACCGCCTAGTCTGCCTAAATGGTTGCACCAGCCCTGGGTGTACCCTTGTATCTCTAATGCAGTATTGTGTGGTGCAGGGAGGGGTGGACTAGTGGGTCCCTAATGCACTGGGGCCAGGGAGTGTCCATCCATCCAACAGCTCTCTAAGCACTGGTGTGGGGGGCGGAAGGGGGCAGGTCATCCAATGGAGGAGATGGTTGGACAGCTTCCTAAGGCAGCATCAGTCTGTGACAAATCTGAACTGACTGGCTCCTCGATAGCTCCTGGGCTGCCTCAAGCCACTGCTGAAACGCAGTGCCATTGCCCTGCAGGAACACTGGCCTCAGCCGATGGTACCACAGGAGCACCGGCAGAGGGCAGCAGTGAAGGGGCTGAGATCCAGTCCTAGTGGGTGAGTGTCTGGGGATGCAGCATATGCCCGTCTGGGCTGACACGACGGAGTGAAACCACAAATGTGGAGCTGAGTCACACAGACAGTGAATGGGGCTGTCAAGGGGTGCATGGCAAATGCTGCATCGCAAGGACCTAGCAGATGTCAGGAGGTCTCATGTTTGGAGCATGTGGGGACTGAGAGTGGAGCACAGGAGATACCTGGCCCTTCTGCCTTCTCTCAACAGTTCTCACACATGAGGAACTCCACTAGCACCAACCATTATCTTCTCCCACTGCCCCATCATTTGCTCTTGAGCCTTTATTTAGGGATGTTGAAGAGCACCATCTCAGCTTGGTTTGGGGCCTTTAGGTGTCTCTTCCCACCTCCCTGATAGATGGTACTGCATGGAAATCCCTCCTCATAGATACAGGGGCGGCTTTAGGTATTTTGCTGCCCCAAGCACAGCAGGCAGGCTTCGGGAGGTCTGCCGAAGCCGCGGGACCAGCGGACCCGCCACAGGCATGCCACTGAAGGCAACCTGCCTGCCGCCCTTGTGGCAACCGGCAGAGCGCCCCCCCGCAGCTTGCCGCCCCAGGCACGCACTTGGCGTGCTGGTGCCTGGAGCCGCCCCTGCACAGATAGCTGAGTATGTTACTTCTCTCTCAGCTCAGCCCTCTTCTGTCTCACACACTCAGGCCATATGCCCCCGCCATTAGCCGCTGTGTGCGTGAGGGTCCCATCCTCCGCCAGGTCCCAGTGCCTCCATTGTGTTGAGTCAAGGAGGCCAAGCTATCCTGGGGCTGCTCGTGACAAGACGCAGTCTGGGTCATTGGATTGGTTCTGGGGAGATGGCTTCAGTGATGTGACAGGCAGGCTGCCAGGAAGAATTTGGCTAATTGGAGCTCCCGACCCTAGGGAAATGAGTGCGCGGAGCGGAGCCAGGAGCCGTCTGAGGAGACGCCAGTGACAGAGAGAGAGACTGATCCCCTCTGACAGCTGCCTGGACAGCAATGAAGCCACAGGCCCAGGAATCCATAAGATATTATCTAATTGTCTAAATGTAGTCGGAAGAGTTCCGCTCCCCAATGCCCTGCAGAGGCATCTCTGCTAGGGAGAGACAGGATTGCCAGAGAGTGCAACAAGGACAGGGGGCTCTGGGTTGAGGAGCTCAGCTAGGCCCTGGCAAGACATAGAGGAGATTGCTCCTTCATCGCGGATGTGGATGTGCCTCTGCTTCCATGCTGTGTATCCAGGAGAGTCAGCCAGGAGTGAATGGCCAGCCCCTAAAACCCCTCAAAGCCTGTGGGATGAAGAGATTTGTTCTCTGAGATCTGGGAGCCCATGCCTGTGACTAGACATGGATACCCTGTCCCAAGGCCATGCGCACACCCACAGAGACATGAGGGCCACATGCAGAGGAGGGACCTCAGCATCAGCACTTGAGGAGATGGGGCTTGGGGTCTCCATGCATGGCATCATGCTGATGAATTAACCAGAACTGCCCCTGACCTGCTTCAGTCAGAGCCAGGGCCTGAGATTTTCTTGGTGCTCCTCTCACCGGCAGCTCCTCTATCTCTCGCTGAGGTGACAAGCTGAGCTGAGAGCTCCGGAGGAAGGAGAGACACTGGTCTTGAAGAGGCCTGCAAAGCCTGTTTCTGGTGGCAGTGCTCAGACTGAGCTCCACATTTCCTCTTGCTGACAAGATGCCGGGAAGGTTTCTCCTCGGTGCACAGTATGGCACGAAGAGCACGCACATCTGTCAGCTATGTGCCAATGCAGTCCTCCCTCTGCCCGGTCCCCGGAGACTTCCCGGGCAAGCCCTCTACATCTGCTTTGGGCCAATGGCTCCAGCTTCCTCCAGACTGTCTATGTACTGAGGGAGTGGCTTGCAGCTGGCAGTGTCACTAACCATAAGGGAGCAGAGGCATGTGCCGCCCTTCTTATATGTCTACATCTCTTATTTCTTTCCCCATTCCTCAAGAGAAGCCCCGGCCAGCCCTCCCAACAGTCCCTGGGCCGCAAGCCACAGCACCAAGCCATCTGCTCTGTCTGAATGACTCAGGCTCCCAGTGGATCCGGAGAAGCCAGAGGCAAGAAGGGGCCTTTGTTATTAATGGAGAAGTGTAGAGCCACCATCACCCACAAGGCCTCTCAGTTCATCCAGTCCAGTCAGGACAGGAATCAGAGCAATCCAGACAGGACTACTACAGACCAGCTGGCTCACCTACCCCCACCCCCTGGTTCATCCCCACTAATGATTTCTCCATCCTGCCTCTGCACAGCCACAGCACCTCCACCTCCTCCCTGGTCAGCCACATGGTTGCTCATACTTCCTAAAAATGAGGCCTGTCAGTGGGAGGATCTGCAGGTCCTAAGTCCGGGCCTTCAGGCTGCGGCCACCTCCACAACACCACTCAACAGCTCTACTAGTGACTGGAGAACTGGGAGCCTGAAAGGCATATGCTCCATTAAAGGTACCGCCCCCAGGGATGTGATTGGAGGAGTTCTGAAGTCCCTGATTGGGTCACGTACGCTATTTAAGCCAGAAAGAGAGAGAGGAAGTTGTCTGTGCAAAAAGGTGGCTCCTGGCTTGCTGCTGCTACAGACCCTGCCGTCTCCTACCTGCCGTGCCAGCCTCGTCCCCAATTCCGGACTCCAACCCTGTCCTGTTCCCAGCTCCTGCCCTCAGCGTCCTTCCAGTCCCTGGACCCCCTCGCCCTGGTTTCTGACTGCTCCGGCTCCAACCATAGGCTATGGATCTTTGGTTTCTGACTCAACACTGGCCTTTGGCTTCAGCTTCTGTTTCCTGTCCCTCCTGGCTTCGATTTTCGTTTCTAACACCTGGCTCCTGCCTTCAGACCTGCCATTTGGCCTCTGGTTCCTGAGCACCATGCTGACTACCAGGCCAGGCCGCCCCATACTGGTCCCAGGGTAGGAGTGGAAGCTTATCACTTGAATCGTCTAGAAACCAGATAGTCCTTTAGAAACCAGTGCAAAGCACTATTAGATGCCCTGAAGGGAAGCTCCTGCACTGGCCAGCAGGTGATTTAATGGGTCTGTTCCTGCTGTGGTTTCTACCATACCCATTAAGAATCTTGCTTCTAACATCTCAGCCTGAACTTCTCCTTCCTTAGTGTCAGGCTGTTGCTCCAAGGCTCAAGTAGAAAGCTGTGGGACATTGGACACAAAATGCACAAGGCGTCTGGGAGATGTGAGGGTTTAAGAACAGCCATCTTCCTCATTTCTTGGGGAGGGTTTTTGGGACTGACCAGAGCGCAGCCTGAGCCCCTCACTTGTGAAATACCTCCCATCACCACCCAGAAGTGTCCTAAACAGTGCCCATTCCTGCCATGGAGCACTAGGATGAGACAGGCTAAGAAATGTCTCAGTCTGCAGCATGATAATGGCAGCATGAACAGAGGTCGCTGGCGTAACAACCCACATGGTTCAAACAGTCCTCCCACGACTGTCCCTCATGGCACCATTGGCCTTCCAACATCTTCCAAAAGCCTCTGCTTCTGGGAACTATGGGATAGATCCCTAGAGGGCAGTGTGGGTATGGCGGAAACTGTAACAGGTCTCCAGCATGGACACACTGAACCGACTGTGCTTAAAACCAGATCTCTCCTATGGCTTCAGTTAGAAGCAGCTCTGTGAGCGCAGACTCAGCCAAAGAGAGCTCAGTCTGGAAACTCCTTGTTTGCTTTAGTCTGTGTTGGCCTCAGGAAGGACTTTGGCTAAGCCAGGAGAGGCTGGTGGGATGAGTCATTAGATGCACCGTTCACAAGAGTTTTAAGCTGGACTACTGCAGTGCTTCTATGTGTGAGGCAGTGGAGAAGGGTCAGGTGGGCGAGGGCAGCAGAACTGGGGTGTCTGTTGGGGGGCGGGGGCAGGAGACCCAAGCATCTAAAACCCACATATATAGCTGGCCGAAATGTTCTTACCGAAAACTTTTCTTGTTTTAGTCTAAATTTTTCAACAGGACATTTCAAAACAAAATTAACATGTTTGTTTCATTTTAATTGAAATTTTCACTTCGTTTTATTTTTCAAAACCTGAAAAAGATAGATGATTTTGAAAGATTTCTACATTTATATTGTATTAATTCCATTCTGTTAGTCAAAATGAAATGTGACCTGGTTGAAATCATGTGTTTTGACAAGACTGAAAGGGGATAAAATATTTTGTTTTGCCAAAAATTCCAAGATTTTGATTCTTTGTCCCAACTGGGGACGAAACCAAATTTCAAAATCCCAGAACTTTCAATGGGATAGAAATTCATTTTTTGGCCCACACTGGTTAGGACCATTCAGGAAACCAACATTAAAACTGTAGTCCCCCAGCTTAAGACCGCTCGGCCCTTTGTTATATCGGTTTGGATCCCGCCAAACTAGAATTTCTTTAAAATCCTCAGAAGAACTTATATGATTTGAGGCCAGGTGCTGAGGGGCAGGAGATTTGTAATTGGAAAGTGTTGACCTTGCCATGGGAGTCAGCAGAGACATTTGAAATCTTGTAAGTGCTGTGGATTTGTATCTCCTGAGGCCACCGGACCATTCATCAAGGGCTTAGGGAAACTCTGAACACACACAGCATTTCAGAATGTAAAACTCACCCTGCCTAAAGTCCTTATTAAAGAGTTTCCAGTTCCAAGGCCTCATGCCAGAGCACTACTGGCTGAGATTGGGCATAAAGGTTAGCAAATGCTTTGAACTTGAACATAAGAAGAGCCAGACTGTGTCAGACCGATGGCCCATCTAGCCTAGTATCCTGTCTTCTGAGAGTGGCCAGTGCCAGATGCTACAGAGGGAATGAACAGAACAGGGTAATTATCGAGTGATCCATCCCATGTCATCCAGTCCCAGCTTCTGGCAGTCAGAGGCCTAAGGACACACAGGAGCCAATTTTCCAAAGTGCTGGGAGCTGCTCGACCCCCAGCTCTGCCCCAGGCCCCCACTCCACCCCTTCGCCCAACACTCCACCCCCTCCCCGTCTCTTCCCACCCAGTCCTGCCCCCTCCCCCGAGGAGGCCATGTCCTCGCTCCTCCCCCCTCCCTCTCAGAGCCTCCTGAATGCCATGAAACAGCTGACTGTGGCGGGCGGGAGGCATGGGGCAGGAGCGGAAGGTGCTGATCCGCAGGGCCTGCCGGCAGGTGGGAGGCACTGAGGGGGTTGGGGGGAACTGATAGGGGGGCTGCCAGTGGGTGGAGCACCCACAGAGTCTGTGCCAATGTAAAGACACCCAGAGCATGGGGTGGCATCCCTGACCATCCTGGCTAATAGCCATTGATAGACCTTTTCTCCATGGACTTATCTAGTTCTTTTTTTGAACCCTCATACGCAAGCAGGCAACTATAGGGTTGCATTGTGCCTCTAGGCACCACCCTATGCAAGGGGTGGTATATCAACTGCGCCACCTCTTGAGAAGCTCCAGGAGCAGAGGCACTGACTTTTATTTTTCCCTGTAGGTGCTCCACCCCTGCTTCGCCCTGAGCCCCCCCATTCTACTCCCCTTCTCCAAGGCCCCACCCACCCATTGCTTGCTGCTCTCCACTCTCCCCCAAGCACCTCTCCTCAGCTGCCAAACAGCTGGTCAGTGGTGCTGCAAAACAGCTGTGGCTCGTGGGTGCTGAACACCCACTGTTTTTTTTCCATGGGTGCTTGAGCCCCAGAGCACTCACAGAGTTGGTGTCTATGCCCAGGGGGCATCATAGTTCAGAGACATCCCTCTGTGTTACAGTCCCTCCCCTGCTTCCCCCTTGCTCTGCAGGGTAGTGATTAACTGCAGGACCGGACCAGCTGCAAATTACAACACCCCATGTACTGGCTGCTCTGGTCAGGGAATAGAAGGAGGACCCTTTCCATGTACGCAGCAGCTGCTCACTCCTGCCTGCCCAGTCCCCAGCTCTGGGTAACAAGCAGAGATGCAAGAAAAGTCGCTCCCCTCCACAGCCCTATCATCCAAACCACAATCTGGGCCACTCAGGATCAAAGATGTTCCTAGCCTGTGCCAGCATGTGTATTAAAGTCCTCAGCAAAATAGGCGTGTTTTGTACAGCGCATGCCCTGGGTGTGGAGGGACAGGCCAATGTAAAGTCTGTTTCGTTGACTCTTGACATTTTCAACCTTTCAGATGTTTGTTTGGATTTTGATTTCCCTGGCATTCTTGGGATTTGTTTTATTTTGTTTAAAACACAACATCCTTTTAAGACCATTTCCCTGGAAATGATTGATGTGTAGTTTCAACCTTAACTCCAACATAAGGAAGTTTTTCATCATGGAATATGGAGAGATCTGGGGAGGGATACAGTATTGTGTGAAAGCAGAGTGGTGATAATTCCCCTGCACACCACCAGAGGGAAGCCGTGGTGCAACGGAGATAGTCATTATTAATCGCTGATTCGTTATTATGAGCAGTAAAACAGGGAGTACAAAGGGAAGCGTGGGAGCTGGGAGAGTTGGAAGGCCTCCCATCTAAGAGACCGTCACAGGAGCTATGCATACGTGCCGTAAAGAAATGCAAGGAGCAGGGTGGCCTAGGCCTCTGTGCCAGCAGCAGAGCAGAGATAAGAGAAAGGAAGCTGGCAATGATTGGAGTTTAACAAGAAGCGAGGGCCCTAAGCATGGGAAGAGCACATTTAGATGAGGTGCCTGCTGATGCTCTGACAATGGACTGAGGTTGGGGAGGTCCCATCAGTGGAAATGCTCACAAAGAGCCTAGATGAGACAAGCACAGGGAGCTGAGCTGGGTTGCGGTGGCCTGTGAGCTCCAATCCTGCTAGCAATTGGTACGGGAGAAGCAAGGGCATTTTGGAGAGGCCTATGACAAACAGGCAGTGCTGACTGCCAGGGCAGGCAAGCCGGGGGCTGAGGCCAAGCAGGGTAAATTGCTGGCTAGTGAGTTGGCTCCACATGTCGCTGACAAGAAGCAGAGTAACCAAGTGCTCTGGTGGCTAAATCACAGAGTTTATAAATATGCTAGTCCAGGTGGCTGGCAGGTCCGGTCCTTTAGCTCAAATGGTAGAAGCCTGTGCTTTTTGTACAGACAGTCCTGGGTTTAGACCGACTATCGGCCTGAAGAGACTCATTTCCTGTGTTGGGGACAGCACCTGTCCCCAGCAGGCCCTGCCTGCCCACAGCTCTGTGCCAGTTCTTCCCCAGCTTCAGCTGACATGCCTGTGCTGGTTTCCAAGCTGAGAGGGGCAGTCAGGTGGTGACAGCAAGGGAGACAGGCTATGCAGCTAGTTGGCTGTCAGAAGCGCCTTCTCTGGTGCAAGCAGCGTGATGGGGCCTGTGCATAGCATTCCCAGGGCTCCAGTGCCAGCTAGGGGCTGGCCTCACATTCCAGGGGGTGTGGTCTACCAGTCTCCAGGCCGCACCTCCCAGCAGGGGGGCATCTCAGCCAGCTCTTGTGCCTGAGCCGGGCATGGCAGCACTTGCCCTCTCTCAGGTAAGGGTGGGATTTTGTCCATTGTTCTTGGAGGGCACTGAGCTGGACGCTGGCATGAAATGCTAGCCCAGCTCTGCAGAGCTGTCCAGACACACAGAGGGCTCCAGAAGAAACTCACCTGACATAGACACCTTCTCTACTCCCAAACCAGAACCTGGCCCCGCCAAAGCCCAGGGAGTTTTGCTGATTATCAGGAAGCAGGTTGATAATCAGCAGAGCCTTGCCTCGGAGAGCTTGACCCTGCATGCTTCCCTCTCACCGACTGCACCTCTCACCCTCCCCTTGGCTGGGGCAGCAACTGATTGAACCTGGTCTAAAAGCATGAGCTTCTACTGGTTGAGCTAAAGGACTAGCTCTGCCATGTGGAAACAGCAGCTGCCACCTAAGAAACCTCCTTATGGGGAACAGCCCCAGAGGGGCACCCAGCCCGTGCTATGTTTCGCGTTACACTCACATCTGGGCTGCAGGATTGGCCCTGGCTATTTAAGCAATACCATAACATTCCTCAGAGGCAGATGGAAACCAGCCTCATCCACCCAGTGACTGAGCTACCCATCCCACTGCTGTGATCTCCCCTCCCCAGGAGCCTTCAACCCCCCTTCCTCACTGCAGATTTATGCTTTGCCCTGACTAGAGATGCCTCTTGGGTCTGCAGAGTCCGAACCACCTGATGGGGAGAAATCAGCCCAGTCTCCCCCTCTGGTCCCATCTTGGGGAGGGAGGGGGACAGAGGGGGTGGAGGAAGGACAACTACAGGAGGAGGTGCTCAAAGACTGAACATAAATCATAGATACCCTGGTGATGTGACAGGTAGATAGGTAGATGTCTGAGTCTCTCCCTGGCGATGGTGCTTAGCCCATGCTGAGCTCTCCAGGCTGACTCTCCATTTTTTGTCCCCTCTCAGCTCTCCCCAGGCTCTGAGGATGATGAGGGACATGACAGCTCCAGCAGGGAGAAACTCGGCCGAATCCAATTCAGCGTCGGCTACAACTTCCAGGAATCTACCCTGACTGTCAAGATCATGAAGGCTCAGGAGCTGCCAGCCAAGGACTTCAGTGGCACCAGTGACCCTTTCGTCAAGATCTACCTGCTGCCTGATAAAAAGAACAAGCTGGAGACCAAAGTGAAGAGAAAGAACTTGAATCCGCACTGGAATGAGACCTTCCTCTTTGAAGGTAGGTGGCAGAGGCCAGCTGACAGGGCGTGGGTCAGGAGCGAGTCCCACCTCAGTCACTGACCCCTGGCTAACCCTGGGAAGTCACAGCCTCTCCACTGCCTCTGGGCCCTGGCTTTAGCATGGGGTTAGCACTCGTGCCTCCCAGCACTCAGATACTGTGGTGACGAGGGCCATATGCAGGGCTGTCCTTACCCATACACAAAGTACGCAGCTGCATAGGGCACCCGGCAATTTGGGGCACCAAATTTCTGGGTGCCCTCCGCAGCTGCATGCTGCTACAGCCCCTGCTCCATCTCTTCCCCATGGTCCCTGCCCCTGCTCCGCCCCAGCCTCACCCCTACTCCCCTGAGGAATGCGGGCAGGGCTGGGCCTGCACTCACTGGTGGCAAGAAGTGCAACGGCCCAGCCTCAGCCATGCTGCTGGTGAGTGCTGTGGGGTGGTTCCCCACTGTCCCACAAGACAGCCCCTCCCTCTCCATGCAGAGGCCTGAGGCCAGCCCCTCTCCCCCCATGGAGGCCTGGGGCCCCACACACACACCCCACAGGGGGGCTGCATAGGGCCCCAGAATAGTTAGGGAGGGCCCTGGCCATATGACAGAGAGACAGAAGGTGAGTCCGAGTCCCTGTAGGAAGCAGGGTTTGCCAGACTGGAGCCCAAAGTGAGTTCCTGCTAGGCTGATCTCTCCACACGACTGTTCTCCCCACCATGCTGGATCACAGCGTGGTCAGTCAGCACCAGTACACCCTTTCCTACCTCCCCAACTTGAGCCACTGCCCCGTCTGGCCAAATGTCCTGCCTCCTGGTCGTTCCAGCGTGGGATTCTGTGACCTACCCCCCACAGCCACCCCAATGGACAGTCAGCTCCGTGATCCCCTCTCCTGCCTCCCCATACTGAACCACTGGTCACACTAGTCCTGTGTCCCACCTTGTGTGCCACATCTCTGGCCTACCTGGTCCACTATCTCCACTTCTGCTAAACCATATCAAACCGTCCTGCCTCCTGCCCTGTAAGATCACACCCTGGGGATCTGGCCTCCTGCCATATCAGATCACATCATCAATCAAGGTCCAGCCTCAGGTGAACAGTCAATACCTGATCACTCACAGAAAGAGACAAACACCTCCACAGACAGTTACGATGCACCCAGCCAATTGTGAAATGATGTTCATGAAAGATAGGACTCCTTCCTGACCCTAGCAGTGGCCAGCTGGTGGCATGAAGCATGAGGGATGATTACTCGTAACCACAGATACTAGTAGAGGCCATAAAATTACTGAAACGTGTGTCTCCCTCTACCCAGTGCCCCTTCTCCACTCACTGTTTGATCCCAGCAACATATACCAGCCAGAACTGGCTAGAGAGACATGTGCCAGTGATGGTCTCTTTTGTGTGAATGCCACCTGGGATTACATATGTGTATGGATCTGGAATGGCTCTGCCAGACTTGGCCATGTTGCCATGTTCCTGGGTTGCCACCTCCCGCTCTGGTCTCCTTGGCAGGTTTCCCATATGAGAAGGTGGTGCAGCGGGTGCTGTATCTCCAGGTTCTGGACTATGACCGCTTCAGTCGCAATGACCCCATCGGAGAGGTGTCCATTCCACTCAACAAGTTGGACCTGACCCAGATGCAGACATTCTGGAAGGAGCTGAAACCCTGCAGTGATGGGAGTGTAAGCCCTTTGCTTTGTGTTCAGAGAGGCTTAGCCAGCGTTCTAATGCCCTGGCTTAGTGTACATGACTATTAGCTGGCCTCAGTGACTAGAATAGCCTAGTGCTCCCTGGGGACATCCTGGAGCTGCCGCAGCACGGGTCCCAGAGAAGACATCCCCGAACTCTCACCTCTGTGAGATTCCCAGAGGGATCCACCACTATCCCAGCAGCACTCCTGGAGGCCGGGATGAGAGCCATGTCTCTGGCCTGTGCTATGCTGGAGGTCAGACACAATGAGCAGAGTGGTTCCTTCTGACCTTAAAATCTATGAATTTATGATGGTCCCATGAATCTGGTATTGGTAAAGGGGCAGTATTGGCAGCCCTGGGGACTGCATCCGCTCTTTATCCAGAATCCAAAGGCCTATGGGTCTTACCCACTGTCAGCTGAGAAGGGGTTTGAGGCCTCGTGCATCCTGTAGGAGACACTCTGCTAACAGAAAAGAGTTCTCGTCCATACTTTAGAGCCAACTGCAAACACGTGGGCTGGCACCAGCTGTGGGATACTTTCACTGATCCATGTGGATGTCAATTTGTTTCCAATAATGGTGCTAGCTGAAGCCATGCTACAGATTCTGTCTCACCCCTAGACAGCCAGCTTCTTCGGATGTGGGGGAGAAGCAAAGCATGTTACAGCCATATATACGTTTGAAGGTGGTTTCTGTGGGGACAGGGCCGCTGAGGTGCTCTGGTTGAGCTAGGCTAGCTGGTGTCCCGGGGAGTTCTACCAGTCTATAACAACCTCTCCTCTCTGCAGGGAAGTCGGGGAGAACTCCTCCTGTCCCTTTGCTACAACCCTTCTGGTAACTCCATCATTGTGAATATCATCAAAGCACGGAATCTGAAAGCCATGGACATCGGGGGGACGTCAGGTACTGGCAATCAGGGCCCTTCTTCTGTACCGAGCTAGGGGTCCTGGAAGGGGCCATTTGCCCCAGCGTACTAAGATGCAGGGTAACTGCAATCTATTCGTCCTCACCTTAGGTCTCCTCTACCTCTCCTCAGGGAGGAACTTGTCCGGAGTACCTCTGTCCCACAGCAGGGAGAGAGTCCTCCTTTCTCTTCCACAGGGAACGGTCAGCTCTGAGTCTCTTCTGTCCCACACTGGGAGGAACTCAAGAGTCCCCCAACCTGTCTCAGCTCCCCAGTACATCCTGCAGCAGAAAGGGGAGCAACCCCACAGACCCCTCTCTCCTGCACTGAGCAATAGGCTGTAGGCTACCAGCTGAAAGAGAGGGCCCTGGCATGAGAGGCAGGAAACCTGAGGACAGGCTAAGTTAAGGAGCAGAAAGAGGAGGAGCCCTGCCCTGTCCTAAGAGCACTGTGCTCTCTCCTCTCTGTGGCAGACCCTTACGTCAAGGTGTGGCTGATGTACAAAGACAAGAGGGTGGAGAAGAAGAAGACGGTGGTAATGAAGCGGTGCCTGAACCCAGTCTTCAACGAGTCCTTCATCTTCGACATCCCCACTGAGAAGCTGCGAGAGACGACCATCATCATCACCGTCATGGACAAGGACAGGCTGAGCCGGAATGACGTCATTGGCAAGGTGAGTCCCCCACCAGACAGTCCCAGGGCCACAGGTCTCCTGGGCCTGCAGGTAACAGGGATGGCGGGAGAGTGGGTTCTATCAGCACAGAGAGGAGGGGCTATGGGAGGCCAAGGCTGGACCTTCACTAGAGTCCCAGCGCAGCGCTCAGAGGGGCACACTACGCATATTTTGTATTCCCACCTCTGGGACAGGGAGAGGGCTTTAAACCTTGAAATGCTTCCATTTAAAATGCCTGTTCCAGCACACAGCATTGCCCTAGGCCACGGCCTCCCAGCATTGCCCTAGGCCACAGCCTCACAGCATTGCCCTAGGGCACGGGCTCACAGCATTGCCCTAGGCCACGGCCTCCCAGCATTGCCCTAGGCCACGGCCTCCCACCATTGCCTTAGGTCACAGCCTCCCAGCATTGCCATAGGCCACGACCTCCCAGCATTGCCATAGGTCACGGCCTCCCAGCATTGCCATAGGTCACGGCTTCCCAGCATTGCCCTAGACCACGGCCTCCCACCATTGCCTTAGGCCACGGCCTCCCACCATTGCCATAGGCCACAGGCTCACAGCATTGCCCTAGGCCACGGCCTCCCAGCATTGCCCTAGGCCACGGCCTCCCAGCATTGCCTTAGGCCACGGCCTCCCAGCATTGCCATAGGCCACGGCCTCCCACCATTGCCATAGGCCACAGGCTCACACCATTGCCTTAGGCCACGGC
Organism: Chelonoidis abingdonii; assembly: GCF_003597395.2. NCBI lineage: Eukaryota > Metazoa > Chordata > Testudines > Testudinidae > Chelonoidis > Chelonoidis abingdonii. Next base: position 31,978,463 of record NC_133772.1, on the reverse strand, counting down.
CTCCCACCATTGCCATAGGTCACAGGCTCACACCATTGCCTTAGGCCACGGCCTCCCACCATTGCCATAGGCCACAGGCTCACAGCATTGCCCTAGGCCACGGCCTCCCAGCATTGCCCTAGGCCACGGCCTCACAGCATTGCCCTAGGCCACGGCCTCCCAGCATTGCCTTAGGCCACGGCCTCCCAGCATTGCCATAGGCCACGGCCTCCCACCATTGCCATAGGCCACAGGCTCACACCATTGCCTTAGGCCACGGCCTCACACCATTGCCATAGGTCACAGGCTCACAGCATTGCCATAGGTCACAGCCTCACAGCATTGCCATAGGCCACGGCCTCCCACCATTGCCATAGGCCACAGGCTCACACCATTGCCTTAGGCCACGGCCTCACACCATTGCCATAGGTCACAGGCTCACAGCATTGCCATAGGTCACAGCCTCACAGCATTGCCATAGGCCACGGCCTCCCACCATTGCCATAGGCCACAGGCTCACACCATTGCCTTAGGCCACGGCCTCACACCATTGCCATAGGTCACAGGCTCACAGCATTGCCATAGGTCACAGGCTCACAGCATTGCCATAGGCCACGGCCTCCCACCATTGCCATAGGTCACAGCCTCACAGCATTGCCCTAGGCCACGGCCTCCCACCATTGCCATAGGTCACAGGCTCCCATCATTGCCATAGGCCACGGCCTCCCAGCATTGCCCTAGGCCACGGGCTCACACCATTGCCTTAGGCCACGGCCTCCCACCATTGCCATAGGTCACAGGCTCACAGCATTGCCATAGGTCACAGGCTCACAGCATTGCCATAGGTCACGGCCTCATAGCATTGCCATAGGCCACGGCCTCCCACCATTGCCCTAGGCCACGGCCTCCCACCATTGCCATAGGTCACGGCCTTACAGCATTGCCCTAGGCCACGGCCTCCCACCATTGCCATAGGTCACAGGCTCCCATCATTGCCATAGGCCACGGCCTCCCAGCATTGCCATAGGTCGCAGGCTCACAGCATTGCCCTAGGCCACGGCCTCCCACCATTGCCTTAAGCCACAGGCTCACAGCACTGCCCTAGGCTGTATGCGTAGGTGACACACATGCACGTAGGCCGTGGATATGCAGTAAGGGCTTAGGCCACTGGAACATACCACTAGCAGAGACCATAAGGGCAACTGATCCGCACACGTCACAGGTATAGATAATGGGCATTGTCAACATTAGGAGGCCGAGTCAGGTGGGGTCCTGCGGGGGTCTGTTCTGGCTCCAGCACTGGCCAGTGTTTTCACTAAGGACTCACAGAGCGGAGGGGAGACACAGCCAAAGCAAAGAGGGCTCGCAGGAGCCTGGGGCACACTGTTAACACCTGCTGGGCCACACTGGGATGCTAATGCTTCAAAGAGAGGGCTTTGTCCCCCTGACTGCTCTTGCCAAGCGCATTCAGTCACCCTTCAGTACAAAGCTGCTAGGTCATGGAAGGGGCTGGAACTGTCCGGGGAGCACCAAAGGCAAAGCTGGTGAATTTCACCTTCCTCTAGCCTGTCAAGGAGAATATTAAGTGATGGGAGTCCTAGCACTGACTCCTGAGGTTCCCTCCCTCGATACTGCTCCCCACTCAGAGTTCTCCCCTTTAACAGCTACTCTCTGCTCCCTGTTCATCAGCTAGCTGCTAATACAAGCAACAATCATTTGATCTGCTGGGCTTTTTTCCAACACCCGTGGTCTTTTAGGTGCTCTGCAAGGCATTTCTGGAGTTTGGGGATCCATTTTGCACCTTCCACAGAGATCAAGGTGTTGCACAACACCACAGCCAACAGAGCCAATTGGGGAATCCCAAAAGCTCTCTGCAGAGTTCACTGCAAGCACCCCAAATATCGTGCCCCAGCAACATGGCGACTCAGAGCCCCTCTGCCCTGCGCTAGCTTGAGGCAAAGAAAAGGCAATTCTACCAGACCACTGGAACTGGTGCTACCAAAGCAATGTAGCCCCAGGCAAGGAGAGAGAGCAACTGTCCATTTGTAAGAAGGGACGTTAATGCAAACCATGTCTTGGGAGTAAAACGAGGAAGTCCGGAAGTGCCTTAAACAGAAATAAGAGATTCATGAACTCATCTCTCAGCACACAGAGGAGTCCATCACACAGAGGGCATAATGTGGAAATGATGGTGCTGTAGGGGAGGAAAACTCACCAACAATACCCTGTCTGGAGTGTCAAGCTCTTGGTGCTCAAGCCAGAAAGTGCCCAATGCCTCCATTTGCCACCTAGAGAATTCTGGACTGTGAAGAGCCTGTAATCAGGTGAAGCCTACAGGGATCGGGGAATCAATTTACTGTGAGAAACTACGTATAAGGCCACGTCTATACGACGCGCCATTTCGGCGCGTTAAAATCGAAAGCTCTGGGTTCGATATATCGCGTCTCGTCTAGACGGAATCGCTATAACATGGCCAGGATCATCTTCAGGGCACGTGGGGATAGAGAGCCATATCAGTGTGTGAACTACATTCAGCCCATTGAAGGCCGAGCAGCCCAGGGAGGTATGCTCTCCTCATATCTCCAGCCTGACTCAGTCTGCATTATTTCAGCTGTGCCAGGGTATAGTCTTAGCCATCTCCATGTTATCTAGTCATGGATTTCATAGCATGTTCCTCACGGAGTCTTGAGAGGCAAATATCAGTACATATCTAGAGAGATAGCTGGGTATTATCAGCATAGCAGTGAAATCCCAGACCATAGATGATACATATCCTTCCAAGAAGCCGTATCTGAAGAGCACTGGAGACAACCCACAGACGTGGAGAACATGGCACATTATCCCAGTACAGTCTGGTGAGTATCCACCCAGAGATACAATACCAATTGAGACAGGTCCCTAAAACATGACTGGTAGCAGTCCTGTGCATTCCCAGTGTTGTTCCACTAATCATCTAGGTGAGGCAGCAGCATCAACTATCCACAATATCCACATCTGCCCATAGATCTAACAACACCAGCAAGGACAGCTGTGTTTGCAAAGCAGTGAGTAAATCATCCCTGACAGTAGCAAGGGGATTCTTGGTGCTGTGTCCTCGACTGAATCTGGGCAGCTATTTCATTATTGAACATGACTGTCTAGATGTTCCTCCAGCTCTGTTACCACTACTGAGTCCAGAATCTTGGCCACAAGTGTCTTGTTAGACACCAGTCTGTCCTTCCCTGCACAGTTAGGATTTCACTGGCAGAAGAGACACCATTTCCTTTACACTGACTCAAGAACAGCTGCCTCTAATGAGGACAGCTGAGCTGCATTGGGACAGCGAGTCTCACCACTCCCCGATGCTCCAGAGAGAACATTGCTGGGCAAGGAATCAACCTTCAGCTAGCAGCACGGAGCCCAGCTATCTCACTGCACAGCTCCAACTGTGAAGATGGCCCGAAAGCCTGTGAGCAAGCCAAGGCAATTGAGAAGCCAACCGCTCGTATTAAGTGACCACATGGGGGCACTCAGGTCAAATGGTCTGTCTAAAGTCTTCTCCCTGAGCAAGAAGAGGCTGACCACCTTCCCTTTCCCTCCCAGTTAACTATTTAAATGTTCATGTGAGGTTAGTGCTGGTGAAAGATGCTAGACTGACAGCCCTGGCATGTGGCATCTTCTGTTAATCCCCAGCATGCACAGCATGAGCAAGCTCCATCACTATCATCATCATCAAGGCAAATCCCAAAGGAATGTCACTTCCTTGCAGATTGGGGACTGCCCAGACTGATCTCTAGCTAGGTCCTTAAGGCAGTCAAGCTGGATATTTAGTCTGTGTCCATCATCGGCAGTCCTGTTGCACCACTGAAGTGTTTGGTATCCACGGGCTTGTCAGCTGTGTAGCAGCATTCCTTGATACACACACTTCATAATTCATTGATCTTCCCTCCTGATGATATGTCTGTACTTAGAAAACTACTGAACCCAGACCTGGGCTGATGGGAAGCAGCTTCTGGGTTCAGCTATGAATATCCTCATTGCTGACCTTGTCATGCCACTTGATATGGAACAGTTGACAAAAACAGTGCTGTCCCTCATCTCTGACCTGGGAAGATCACCTTTATGGAAGGGTGGGAGTTCATGGTCCTTGCCCCCTTCAAGCCTCAGCCTCTCTTTCGAGACTGCCATCAAAAGGGTATCGGTTTCACAATGTAGATAGATATCCACTGGGAAGTGGACCAAGACCACTGAAATCATCCCACCCAAGCCACCAAACAAATGTCAGATGGGAACCTACCTACCTGAATTCAAACCAGTGCCCTGGAGGCAAAAATCCCCATAGCCTGGTACCCATCCACTGAGCCCCCTATCCCTCCAGGTAACTCTGTTAACATAAACAAAGGTTCATCAGTCAATAAAAAACAAGCCAAAACAACTTTGTCTGCAGCAGCCACACCTCAACATCTCAGTCTCCTCGCCTTTCCCAGAGCCTCCTATTGCTCCCATCACCCTATGCTGATGAAAGCCCATCCCAAAAGCCATGTGACCTTCCAACATGTCTTCCTGGCCCTAGAATGGCCACAGAATAGGAACACTAGTTATTTGTTGGATACGCCTGGGGGGAGACACCCAAAGAACTACAGCCAATCCTGGAAAAAACCCCAGGTCCCAAAAGGCACCTGAATTCTGGGAAAGTTTGGATCTGGCACGAAACTCTGCAACCAGTCCGGCCACTGTCTCAGCACCTTGTATTAGCTTCTGACTTGACATGATCCAAGAGTTGCTAATCCAGCCAACAACCGAGATGTCAAGGAAATGAGCCATCCACTGTGTCTAATGGATCTCTCTGACTAAGCTATTCTGCTACACTTGTCTCTCCAGTGTACAGCAGAACCTGCTTTAGGATGAACTTGAATCTAATGAAACTCTATTTATAGGGAGATAAAATGAAAGGCTCAGTGCACTGCAGTTCTAGGTAGAGTGTAATCTCCACCTACGACGAAGCTGTCCTATGGAGGAAAAATATCCCGTGCTGTGGGGAATGATCCTGAGACTTTTACTCAGGAGAGTACTTCCATTGGCTTTAATAGGGCTGCTTGTGTGAGTAATAGAGGCAAGAACGGGCCCAGTAAGATGGGATATATACTTTGGATATAGCGCCTTCTGATCTTACATCAAACACTCACTGCACATGTATTCCAAGGCTGAGTCACCCGAGTCCTAACTAAAGAACTAGTTAACAACCTTGAGTTAGACCCTCAGCAGCTGTAAATCAGATGAGCTCCATGGACTTCAGTGAAGCTACGGCCAATTTATACCAGCTGGGGATCTGGCCCGTTGACTCAAGTGGAATGATGCTGATTTATGCCAGTTGGGGAAGGAGCTAACCCATTGATTCCAATGGAGGTACAGCCAGTTTACACCAGTTGGGGAGCTGGCCCCTTATTTGTAAAGACAAAATTACAGGCAGTACTTAAACAAATAAATCTGTTGTAAATCTGATTTACACTAAGTATCTATAACTCTTCCCCCATTAGCGTAATGATGATACATTGACATGGTAATCTCATGATTATTACTGCATGCTGCAGGGAGTCAATTATTCCCTCATGCCGGGCTGCAATAAAACAAACACCATGTCTATTACATTAAAAGTGGAATATGAAGGTGGCATTAAGAAGCTGAGAGTTTAAGCACAGTCAGGCCACAAAGTGAGAGGACGGCTGGTTGGGTTGGCTTGGGCCTCACCTCTCTGGCCCTTAGTTCTCCATGTGTCTGGTGGGGGGTGGAAAGATCCTTCCCTTCTCCCATCCTTTGTCTATTTAGGGTGTAAGCTCAGTGGGGCACGGGCTGCCTCTCATTAAGTGGGTGTGCAGCACCTAGCACAGCTTGATTGGAGCCTGTAGGTGCTACCATGATAGTGATACAAGTAGATAGCCCAAACTCTGTCCCCCTTTGTACCGATGCAACCCGGCAACCATCAGTGAGGATACACATGCTTAACCGAGGCTGGATTCTGCTCCAAGGTTTGCAGGAACATTAACTCAGCTACGTTGCAAATATAGCGTCATCATGGGTAGGATTTTCCAAAGTGCCTATGTGACTTAGGAGCCATTTGAACAACTAGCCTCCAATCACCCAAGACCCTCCCAGCCCCCTGCAGGGCTGCTTCGTGTCTGTGGGTATGTCCACAGTTTGAGCTGGAGTGTAATTCCTCCTCAAGTAAATATGCCCACACTAGCTCTGATGAAGCTAGGATGCCAAAACAGATCATCAGCATGGGGGTGCAAGCTGTGGGCGGGGCTAGCCGCAGCAAGTATATACCTAGCATCTCAGACAGGATCCTACTGGGGCAGCTAGCCCTTCCCACCACTTGTGCTTGCTGTGACTACATGTCTATTTTTAGCATGCTAGTTGATCAGCACTAGCGTAGGTATGACTCCTTGAGCTGGGAACTGCACTTCCCAGCTTCAGTATAGACACTCTTTTATGGAACAGGTGCCTCTTTCCTATAAAATCAGGCAGGATCAGGTTTGGTTATGATACTCAAACCAGACACACTAGGAGGCCAGAACGAGAGCGGGATGGGATTTTTCCATGACTCAGTTTTTCATCACAAAAATGCCAATGTGTTGAAATTGAAGCTGTTCACAAATCAGGATTGGGGCCAATGCCTTTCCCAACTGGAAAAATGTCAAAGGGAAAAGTTTTGAAATGGTTGAAATGGTTCATGTCAACATTTTCAAAACAACAAATTCCAGCGTTGTGGTGTGAAACGCCTTTTGAAATGTAAGCTAACTAGACTGAAAGAAAGGTTTTTAAAAAGTCAGCGGGAGGGCAGGATGGAAACCTGGTGTTTTGATTGACCTGAAATGGGGGAAAAAATGATTTTTGAGTTCACAAATGTTTTTGAGATTTTGACTTTTTGTCCTGTAGCTAGGAGGGCTCTCCAGGGCCTTGGGGAGCAAGGTCTCTTGAGTTCAAACAAGCCATTTTCAGCCGTTTTTCTAACCATCGCCATCCTTGAGAGACAGGGGGCCGGATTCCCTGCTGGTGTAAATCAGCATCACCTTGGTGAGCTCAGCACAGGCTACACTGATGTACACCAGCTGAGTGTCTGATCCAGGATTGTTTAAAGGGAGAAACAGGGAGGTATTTTTCCTCTCTTCTAATTCAAAAATAGATGAACTAATTGTGCACAAACTTTTCAGAAAAGCTTCCCAGACTTTGCTACAGTGACAGGCATGTAGATAGACAGATTAAATTAGACAGATCACACATGGTAGGTAGGTAGATGTGACACTTCTGGGGGTGACCCCAGGTGGCTGGGGTGAATCTTTACCACCTGCATTCAGCATAAGAGAGATTTTTCTGTGCCCACCAGAGGAAAGTCTCCCAACTCTACAGGCAACCCAAGTGCTCTGCTCCAGGCTCCACAAGCCTGCTACTCTTCCCCTCTGCAGGCTAGCAGTTAGCACACCCCACCTGCTAGGTGTAGCATGCGGGTGCTGGGTGGCATTAGCAGCTTGTGGAATGGAGATCAGACTGGATGCCCTGGTGGGCCGTCAACTCTACAATTGTATGACTTGTTACACTTGCGCGCCCAGTCCCTGGTCTTGCAGACACCTCCAATGTACACCAGTCTGCTGCTGCTGTGGAAGCCATGCATTCTGTCCTGCAGCAAACTCCTCCTGGCCTTGGTTATACTGAGGGCTGCCTTATGAAAGGGGGCTGATCCCTCGTCCCCCTCCCCTGTGGACATCTCGCTGCTCTCTGCTGCTAAGGGTGTGGAGGTCTCATCTCCCCCTTCAGCTGCCTCCCCCTCTGCAGGGTGTATGTCTGGGATCCGGTGGGGGACATACCCTCTTGCTGCAGGTAACAATATTAACAGCCCTAGGCAGTGAAATATCATCATTCCCCACTTGCACATCCACAGGTATATTCTGGAGAACCCTGCCTTAAAGTACCTTTTAAACCTTCCCCCTCGAGCTCAGTGTGAGCCAAAGGCCTCATGGTTTTGGATTCTCCCAGGGCCAGGGGCTTTACCATCTCCCCTGGGAGCACATCAGACTCCTTAATCATATTCTCTTTGACAAATGGGTCATGGACCCTCATGTCCCTCCAGTCTCGGCACATTCTGCTGTTTACCTTGGCATCTTTGTCCACTTCCAGTAAGTCAATCTGGACAAAATTAACTGGGACCCTCTCATGGACCCTGGGGGGCTCCAAGTGGGGGTTCCTTACCTTGGCCAGTTCAGGGTTGGCATCTGGATTCCACACAGGAAGTGCATTGCTTCCTCGTGCATTCAGTAGACTCAAACAGATAACAGCTCTTGGGACCATCCCACTGGGCTGGGAACCTGTTATTGGTGTTGCCAGAAGGGGACCATCTCCTGCCCTCTTCCCCGGGACAAATCAGGGACCCTCCTTTATGCCGGGACGTTGCCCATCCCTCTGTGGCGTGTGCTGCACAAATGGTCTTGCACCTATAGCTCAGCTGCATCTTTCACAGTCTTTGGGGTCTTATCCCACACTGCAGCCCTTACTTCATCAGTGCTGCAGGCATCAGAGAACTGCTCATGGGCAAACGTGTTGACCAGCTTTTCACAATTCTCTGCCCCTTACCCCCTTATCCACTTGTTCAGTAATGACACACTTTATAAACATAGTTCCTTCCCGTGAATCATCCGATCATGTTTGCTGAGGTTTCTAAACTGTAGGCGATGTACCTCGGGGGATTTGAAACGTTTTCAGTAGTTTCCTTGGACTGATCATAAACCAGAGCCTCCCACAGATCCGTATAATTAAACACATTTAAGGCTTTAACAGAGAGTTTGAGAAGCAAGACGGTCATCTTTGTGCACCAGGAATCTGGTGTACTCTGCGTATCCTCTCAAAGGTAATCTATGCATTGGCTGTCCCTGCAGCTTGGGCATCGCTTATTATAGCTGGGGGCTGGGCACTACCTCTGGATTGAGGGCTTTTATTTTGTAACTCCAGCACTCTGAGCTCCTGCTCACCTGTGTTCATGCTTTCAGTCTTCCAGTTCCATCAGTCTCCAATGGGCAGCTTTCTGGGCTGCCTTCTCTCTCTTGCAGCCTTTCTCCTCCATTCACCTCTGGCGCTCTCATTCTTTTTCCAATTTCACCAATTTCTGGCCATCTGGGATGAAGTGGGAATGTTCTTAATGTTCTGAATACTCTGGTGTGCCTCAGTTTCCCCTAGGTGTTACTCAAGTGTCTACTTCTAGGTGGTGGGACAAGGGTATGTAATCATTACAGAGACCCCCAGAGGGCAGGTGTGGCTGCCTGGACTCAGACAGTGGCCAACACTTGGTATCCTGGCAACTGATCGCCAGGGCCCATCCTCTGCAAGAGCCAGCCAAAGATGTTGGAGAACAAAGCGAGGGGTGAAGGGGATCATTAATGTCAGCTCAGTCCTGATGGTCCCCTAGTCACAGTCTTTCCTTGGCATTCTTCTGTGTTTCTCAGTGCTCAAGCCTGCATCTGCTGCAGGCTGCAAACCCAGAGCTGGGCTGGGTCGATGGGTGTCCATTGTTCCCAGTGTTAATTGAGTCCACTCTGGAGACTCATCTGCCTCAAGGGACAAGTTTCTACTCCCATAGCTTTGGAACCCAATATTCTACAAGTGATGTAACTCTACAATTGTTTCCCATACAGACAGGAGGCCAGCTGTCCAGTTTTGAACCGGACAGTTCTCTTTTTGGGTGGTTTGTCCCACTTCCGGTACTGAGACAAAACCAGATAAGACTTTGTCCATTATCAGACGGAGGACACCATTTTGAAGAGTGCACCACTCCTCCCCCACTGGTGTGACCTCACATGCACCCTCACACCAACTGGTGTGAGGTCACACCAGCGGGATCAGGCCCATGCCATTCCCAGAAGTATCCAGGAAATGAATGAGTGGCCACCCTATGTACAAACATCCTGCAATAACCATGATAATTAGCTTGTTCTTAGCTTTTAGAGTCCACAAGACCCCTTGGTTGAAATACCTGAAGGATGGTTGGACACAGATGTAATATACGTGCCTGGGCATGTCTGTGTTAGACGGTAGGTAGGTAGATCGAGTGCAGTACAGTAGGCAGGGCAAGAGCGAGAGAGAAATTTCATTACTAAAGGAAATTTATTGAGAAAGTTCCAAGCAACAGAGCAAAGAACTTGAAAAAAACTTGCAAAGGAAAATTGTCAACTATGTTCTAGGCAACTGCAGCCCGAGACTGAGAATAGATTGCCCTCCACAACTTCAACCACAGCTCTGCTGCTGGCAACATGATGATAACTTCTGATTGAATAATTACCAGTATATACCATACCTTAAGTCAAGCTATGAAATCCTGTTACTTTGAGTGACAATCACAAGGCTCCATTAGTGCATGTCTCTGCTGTCAGCATGCAGGAGGGTTGACACGCACATTTTCAACGTGGCTGTATAGAAAATTGGCAGATAAAAATAACCCAGCCTGTGCAGAGGGGTTTTCACTCACTTGCATTGCCTTGTAGCTAATTCTGACGCCTCCATCAAATTTGCATGGCAGAGGAGGGATGCAGGATATCAGCCAATGTTATCACAAGAGGTCCGTGGAACAAGGCTGTGGATGGGAGGCCCAAGGAGGGGGAAGGATGAGATTTAGTGGCTAGAGATGCATGCCCCAAAGAGGACCCTAGTGCCTAATTGCAAAGCTTCTCTGCCCTGTGCCCGATTGCAGGAATTGAGGAATGAGCAGGTCGTCGGTGCTTTTCTCTGAAGGGTATTGCCAGTGGTTAGCAATGTAGAGGTGTCGTGTTAGTGTCACAGCCTCACGTCCCGCTGAGTATCTGTCAGCTTCAGAGCGTGGGCCATCTCCAGATAGCCAGAGCATTTCAAGGGCACCTCCCCAGAAGCTGCAACCCTTCCCGTTCACTAGTGGGCCTGCGTAGCCAGCTGGTCCTCTTCTCCCCCAGACACACCAGCCAGCCACCTCACTGGCCTGACCCTGACTCTTTTGCCAGCTCCCACAAGGGCAGGGGCTTGCCTGGGGGACAAGAATTGGGAGGCAGGTCCAGGCCTGGGGCCATAGGACTTAGTGTGGAAAGAGGAAGGACAGCACTAGAATACGAAGGAACATACAGGGAGGAGGACAATGAGAGGAGAGATACGGGCATGGGCAGGACCGCAAGGGTGTGGACAAGGAGCCAGAGCAGGACATTACTAGTGTAAATGGTGGAGTCTCTGTAACTTGAAGTTTTTAAATCAAGATTTGAGGACATCAGTAACTCAGCCAGAGGTTCACGGTCTATTGCAGGAGTGGGTGCGTGATGTCCTGTGGCCCGCAATTTTGTGCAGCAGGTCAGACTAGATGATCATGATGCTCCTTTCTGACCTTTAAAGTCTCTGAGCAGGAATCCAGTAAGCTAAAGGGAGGCCAAAGAGGTCAGTGCAACAGGGAGGAAGGTGACCCTAGGCGCAGTGTTGGCAGGGGGTGGTATAGAACTGAGCTGTGGTCCAGGCACAGAAGGAGGGGGAGTGACTCACTCTTGGGTTTCTCTCCCTGTAGATTTACCTGTCCTGGAAGAGTGGCCCTGGTGAGGTGAAGCACTGGAAGGATATGATCGCCCATCCCCGGCAGGCCGTGGCACAGTGGCACCAGTTGAAGGCCTGAGCGGCAGCAGCTGAGAATTCTGTCTGGCTTTCACCGCTCCAAGTAGACGTTTCTTGGCCATGCTCTCACTACTTTATGCACAACAGAGGCACCTGGGGTCCCCCTAAGGGACAAGCTTGGGGCTGACAAGGAGCTGAGGGTCTGAAGTTGGCGACGTTTCCAAACTCTGGGAAGCAGCGTTGGCCATCCGCTGTGTCCACAGGGCAGCCGGCACCAACGGGAGCACCTTTAGTGCCCGACTTCCTGCTTTAACCTTTCCTCCTGACTCGTTACACCGAGAGAGAGATGCCAGCCCTCTAGGTGGGAAGGAGCCTTGGCACTGGTTTGTTTTGGCCCTGGAGAGCGAGGAAGTGGTGTTGGCGCAACTGGCTCCATGAGGTGATGAGAGGAGGAGACACCTCCGCCACACAAGACTTCCTATGAGTTCTTCCAGCCCAAGGCCTGTTGGGAGCGCTCCCCAGAGGAAGTCAGCATCTCCTAGAGGGCATGTGGGCCTAGGAGGGGGGCCGGCAAGGGGGACATGCCCTCGGTCTCCTTGAGGTCATTTATTTTTAATTCAATAAAACTTGTAAGAGTAATAAGAATAATATAAGTAATAGCGGCTAGAATCCCATCCCGGCCAGGGCTGGGGGAATCCGCACCACTCCAACAGCCTCCTGTGCATTTCCTGTGTGTGTGTATAAGCGTGTTGTAAGTGTCACATGTTTGCGTGCGGGCTGCTCACATCTTGCTCGCTCTCTCTCTCTCTGCCCTGCCTGGGAGAAACCCCTGATCCCACAGGACGATGGTGGTCCCAGTGCGGGATGTGGTTTTTTTTTAATTGGCTGGTGCATGGGGTTTGAAGCAATTGATGCCACATGGGGAGTGGGGCCAGTACATGCTTGATAGGGAGAGAGGCGGAAGGAGCTGCCCACCAGGCAGGGTCTCCCCTCATGACCACTCTGTAGTATATGGGATTGGAAGCCATAACAGATGGATCGGTAGCCAAACTGGGCTCGGCTTTAGGGCTAATGAGAGCTTGACTGTAGTCACCGCACTCTGGCTGGTGAGGGCCTCGTCCTGCTCGAACTGAGAGAGTTTCCCAAACCAGCTCCGAAACACTGCTACGCTCCCAGGCATATGGACCCTGAAACAGCCCACCCCTCCAGCACCCATCCCTCAACCTGACCCCAGACACTCCACACCCTCCCCATACACAGGCCACTCCTCCAGCCCCCAACCCCCAACCTGACCCCAGATCCTCCCCATACACAGCCCACCCCTTCAGCACCCATCCCCCAACCTGACCTAGGTCTCAAAGGTGCTGTCTTTGAAGGTCTCCCACTTGCTGTGGGGCTGGATATGCCCCCACCCCTTCTCCTCAATCCAGTAGTGATACAGCCCCATGATGGGCTCTCCTGGCTGGGCTGAGGTAGCAGGCGGCTATTTCATGGTGGTCCATTTGAGCCCATTCCGGGTGCGTCACTGGGCCATGTCCGCTGCAGTGGCTGGCTGGGCCCCAGGGGTGCTCTGTTCCCCACCCCCACAGTTCTGGGCATTGCTGCTCATTTCCTGGCAGCGTGACACTGGGGCAAAGGGGCTGCACATCGCCCACAAATGGGCACAAAATAACTAATGTCGCCCATCAGCCCTTGAGGAGCCTGCTAGGTGTCCAAGAACGCCAGAGCCCTGGGTGTTGGGGCATGGGAATGCTGCCGACACAGCCCACCCCCACCTCCCGCCCATCATTCCCCACAAGCAGGGGGCCAGACTGGCATAGCTGTGAGCGCGCCAGTGCTGCTGCTACACCACTGCTTACACCGCCACCTGCAGGGAGCGGCTGGCACTGGCCTAGCCAGGAGCATCTCTTGGCCAGCACTCCCCATATGGCCCTGCCTGCTGCCCAGCACGTCACTCAGCCCCAGGGCTCTGACCTGCCCTGGTCCCTCCCCGGCCCCTTTGAAGGGACTGTTCCTCGCTATTCCTGTCAGGCCTGAGCCTGAGGGGGAGCAGGTGTGCTGAATTATGCACCGGCCTCGCTCAGCCAGCAAGGGACCCTGCTAGAGAGCTAGCTGGAAACTGCCCATCTGGACTGCAAGCCAGGGCTGGTGCTGAGCCATGGGACTAGGAGCCGCTGAACAGCCACTTACACTCAGGCAAGGGCAAGAAGCCCTCATTTAATTCCTGCAGCGCTGGCACAGGGAGGGGAGCCCGAGCCATGGGGGTTGCAGAGAGCAAACCATAGGGCCTGCACAGCCGCAAGCTCCCACCAGGGGGCACTGTAGGGCCATAGGCAGAGCAGTGCTGGGGCTCTGGCTCCAGCTGAGCACCCTTGGAGTTACTGCCCGGGGGGCTGGCCAGGGAGCCCCACAGAGACTAGGTGCTTCCAGAGTTGCCCCTCCCCGATCAGCGCCTGGGGCTGGTCCCTGATTCCCCCACTGGCAGAAACACAGTGCTCAGGCCCTGAACTAGACTCAAGGCAGGAGGCCAGTACGTGCCAGCCCACTCGCCCCAATCCCTGGGCCAGTACACCTGCCCCCTTGCTATGCATGACCCTCTGGGACCCTCTTTCCATGGCACCATGGCTGCTCCCTGCTGAGGCCTGGGCTCCTCACCATTGTTCTGCGTCCCCATGTCATTGGTTCCCCACTCAGCCACTCCTCTCATACAATGGTTCACCGTCTCCACCCACGCCCCCCCCCCCAAAAAAAAGTGGTCCCCCTCGAGCTCCTGTCACCAGTTCACTATTCCCAGCCACCCCTCCCCACAGCCCCCTATCACACAGGGCTGCAGCACCCACTGCTGGGTGCTTGAAGGGACTCGTTCACTCTGCTTCCCCACACACACCACCTTGCTCTGCCCACCAAGAGTGTGTTGAGTGCTTAGGCAACTGCCTGGGTGTTGGAATGGTTGCTGAGGCCATTGGGTAGAAGGGTGGCTGCTGGGTAGACTGAGCGGGGTAGATGCAAGGGTGCTGTGAATGATAGATGGGAGGATGGAGGTCCTTGGGGGTGGGTGCCAAGACTGCTAGATGGGGGAGGGGGTTCAGGGGTGCAGACTGGATAGAGGGAGAGGGTGTCAGGGAGGATAATGGGATTGATAGGTGCCTGGGGTTGCTGCAGGGACAGCTGGGTGGATGAGTGAGTTAGGTACCAAGACCACTGGGTAGACTGGTGCCTGGGGTGGCTACTGGGTGGGTGAATGGTGAGATACGGTGGGTGCTGGGTTGTCTCGGTGCTAAGTGAATGTTTAGGTATCAGGGCAGGTACTAGGGCATGTAGGTGGGGGGAATGCGTGGGGGAGAGGTTTCAGGGGTGCAACCAGGTATCAGGGCGCTCCCCTAGACCAAGGGAGCACTGCATTTAGTGGTGTCCAGGCTCCCTTGATGCACTCTTGCCCAGCTGGGTGGGTGGAGTCACTTGGCATGTTGCCCTGAGTCAGGACAACATCTATTTAGTTTCCCTTGTGATGTTCTAGAACCCTCAGAGCTGGGGTGGGGAGCAGGGAACACTGTGTCCATTGTTGGGTGAGATCATTAACGCCTACCTACCGGGCCAGCTGCATCTCATTAGCAGTCCTCACTAGGTCCGTGCACACGCTGTCCTCGCTTGACACTGTCCGCCTCACTGGTCTCGCTTTAATATATCCTTTCTGAGCTGAGATCACTGAAGAGATTGTGGGAGGACACCTTCAGTGTCATGTAGAGTCCACAGGTTGCCTTAATTCCTTTCAGTTTGTGGCGTGGAGGGCTGCACTAGCCCTGCTGCCTGATGAGCTCCTAGTGATGGACAAAGGTCAGGTATTACCATGTTCCTTGTAGATCTGCCAGCAGCCTTTGGAGCTGAGGCCCTTGAGAGCTGGTTGATTCTATTGAAGATCATAGCTAGGGCTGATGAGATGGCTCTTCCGTAGGTCTGCTTGGGGCAGGTGGTGTTGAGCAATTGCTTTACTGACCCAAGGGCACGTTCATGTGTGGTACATTGCAGTTCCATTACGTCCTATTCAGTTTGTGTGTGAGGCCACCGGGGCAGAGGAGATTGAGATGTTACATGCAACAGCAGTGTCATTGTTATGTCAGTGGCAGGCAGTGCACTGTCTCCATTTCCTGGTGCAATGATGCTAGTAGGTTGGGTCCCAGCTAGAGTGTATGGCAGGCAGCTATTGAAAAGTTGTTCTCACCCTTTATCAGTGCAGGTCCAATTTGGAAGTGCTGTCAAAACTCCACCCTTCCCTGCAATCTCAGGCATCACTGGCAGCTTTTAGACTTCTGCCTGTAGTCAGACAATTGTGACCATCTCAGTTGGACCTTGACTGTTATTTACGGCTTGATGGCCTCCAGACTGGATTGCTGCAGTGCACTCTACATTGGCAGTCCTTTGGAGACCAGCTGGGTTGTAGCTCTGGTGCAAAACCTGGTAATGAGCTGTGTCAGGCACAGTGAAAATGTTACACCTGTTCTTCCAGAGGCTACAGTAGATTCCCATGAGCTTCCAGGTGTGATTCAAGGTGTCACTACTAATGTATAAATCCCAGCGTGGTTTAGCTCCTCATTACCTGTGCGACTGCCTCCTTGGGTGCCACCTTGATAATTGATGTCACTCTCAGTCTTAAGTCATTCATGATCTTAACTGTTTTAAGATGTTATTGGGGCAGTCTTGGGGAAGGCTCTCAAAGCACGCATTCACTTCTTCTTCCATCCAGCCAAGAGAGCCCAAGGCTCCTAACCTTGTGAGTGTGATGTAAGGACCACCTACTCTCTCAGGCCTTCTGATGGGGTGACTGATAGGCTCTGTACAGTAGTTAGCCTGTTTTTTAGGGCATAAGAGTCTTTTATTTGGTTGACACAGTCATTGTGTTATGGTGTTTTTTCTAAACGATGTGCAGGTGCCTAGAGACATTTGTGATAGGCACATTTTTATAAAATTAACAATAAACCATGACAGGAGGACGGAGGAAGGCCTACTGGAGATGGGGGAACGGTTGGGATCTCCTAGGAAAGGTTGGGTGGACTTTCGGTTCTTTCTTGTTCCCCCATTTTGTGGCATCACTTCTTCTCAGTTGAGCCAGTTCTTCAACGCCGAGGAAGTGCGGTTAGATTTATTTATTGGTCTGTTGGGGCAGGGACCGTGGGGAAGAAAAGGCCACTTAAAAACGCAGAGAGAGCGAGAGAGACGGTGAGACGGCATTTAGCGATCTACACTCCTTAGGTGAAATAGTTACCAATTCACTACAGAAATAAAAACCAAACTCTTATTGATGGGGGGGGGGCAACAGTGTCTTTTTATTTTTGTGCCCCACCCATGCAGCTCTCAGCCAATCAGATGAAAGGAAACATTCCAGAGGGATACTTTTTGCAAAGTGGGACTTTCATGCCAAAGCAAACTTGAAAATACGCAGCTTCCCGTGTCAGTATTTGAGCTGAGCTATGTTGAGGGGAATGGTTTCTCGCCTGCAGCCCTTTCTCTGCCTCTTCCTGAGCCTCCAGGAAAGTTAGAGCTAGAGCTAGTCCAACTATGGAATGAATTATCGTAATCCAGAGCCCCATTCCTTCTAATATACACTATTTGTTATTCAGCCATAGCTCAGGTGACAGCAGTGGTTCACAACTGAATCAACTCCTCACTCAGTCAGCATGTGTAACTGGTCACCTAAAGCACATGCTGGTGTTTCTGCTCCACTGATTGCATGATGGGACCATTTGTAACAAGAGAAAAAAAAAATTAACCAACTTTCTGGTATGAACTTTTGCACCAACCTGTGCTAAAATTGTGACTAGGATCCTGTATCGCTGGCCACTGACCAAACACTGCCAAATTACAAGTGCGACAACCCACAGGCAGTAGAGTGAACAGAATTGGGCTCATTTGGGCACAAAAATATTCAGGACTCAAGGGGCATTTTACTAGCCCACCCACTCTTGTCAGAACATTGCCTTTGTGGCATCACAGGCTGTAGCCATGGTTACAACTGCGAAGTCTCAACTTTGGCAGCGTGGCTCTTGCTGGACAGTGGAAGAAACAGAAGGGCAATGTGTGCAACCCCAACCGATTTCCCTTGGGAAAGAGTAAACTTGTCACTTGTGGAGGTGTTAAGGTGAGCCAGCCCTGGGGTCCTGTGGGTCTGTGAAGTGGAGCTGCCCTCCAAACTCCTGCTCCCTGGCAGCCTTCCACCCCCCACCTGCCCCGCCCCCAGGCTGGGGTTTGGTTCTACAGCTCCTAAAATTCTCAGTGAATCTGATTCAGTTTTGACGCTCCCTATGTGACCTCAGGCAAACTGCTGCACCTAAACAGGACTCTGTTTCTTTGGTACAACAGCGATCCTCCTACTGCCAGCCCAGGCTGAATTCATGAAGTGCTGAGAGAGCCAGGCTAGCAAAGGGGCAGGGGTAGCTAACATCCCAGAAGTCCGGGTGCCCATTCCTGCATTGGTAGCCATGTGACAAATGTACACAGCTAATGTCACATGAAGATGTAAAGCCACAAAAGGAATGTATTTATGTATCAAACTAGAGTTTTGCCTGCGATGAAAGTCCCTCTTTAAAGTGCTGGACAGTCTTGACAGAAATAATCATTTAAAGAATATTTGTATTTTTTTCATATTCTCTCTCTTTTTTTTTGGTAATAAAAGAGACTTTATAAGGAGGAAAGGAAGATGAGCTGAACGGGTTTCATGCCGCTGGTTAACAGCGATGGTGGCACTGACTAGCTGATAATAAGCAGGGCGGTAGCGTGGAGGGGCAATATTTGCAATTCAGCTAATTGGGAAGTGGCATGTCTAATGGTTAGTGCAGAGGGGACATGAAGCCAGGACTCCTGGGCTCTATCCCTGACTTTGCCACTGACTCACTGTGTGACTATGGGCGAGTCACTAAACCTCGCCATGCCTCAGTTTCTACACTTGTAAAATGGGGCTAATTATACTTCCCTAGCTTGCTGGGGGGTAAGTTGTGAGGCTTAAGCAACAAGAACCAGCTTTGGATCCCCATAGTCACATGGCGTTGTCACCCAATGCCACAAGAAGCCCCACTGATTTCAGTGGTATTTTTTGTGGAGCAAGTTGCTTACTTAACACGAGTAAGAGGAGACAAATCCGGCCTCTGAGTAAAGCACTTTGAGATCCTTCGATGAAAGGTGCTAGAGACATGCAAAGTACTATTTTCGTTATTGACCAAATGGCCTCTCTGCCCGTGTTCCCACTGGGTTAGCAGCCAGGGCTAACCCGCTTCCCTTCCCTTCCCCAGAAGTGGTTTCTTTTCTATGGCTGGATTTCCAGGAGTTGTGTGTTCCTTTTTAACTCTAGAGCTCTTTGCTGTATCTTATTCGGGTAGCTCTTCTTCATGTGCTGATAACCATCGAACTGGTGTGTAAAATACAGGAAAACGAAAATACATAATGACTGAACTTAGACTTCTTTGCTAGCAGCAACAGCAGCAGCTGGGCTAGACACTGCTGCTGCCTCATTTCTATTGTGTTTGGGTTGAAGAGATGTTAAACTCATGGCGTTGCTGTAATTTTATAACAGAAGCAGGGGAAACAAACCAAAAAAATGATAAAAGGGAGACAAATAACCCGACCACTAACTACTAAGCCAGCGTGATTTCATCATCTCGGATATTTACGAGGTAGGAGCGTTTTCTTTTGAAGAACCATATTTTTGGAGACCTGGCCCCTCGTTTTGTGGAGGCGGCCTCTCTTCTGAATAATAAAGGATAGCAAATAACTTGGGTTTCAGCATTCTCTCTGGTCACTTGCAGTAGGGCGCCAAGGATGTGGGAGGGGAGGGAAGGGTGTGATTCATGCACAGCCCCACCAAGGGACACAAGGTGGGAGAATGGGATGGAAGGGGTGTTCCCACTGTGAGGAGATCCAGGGTTCAATGGATCCTTTCCCTGCCCTCACTCTCTTGAGGCATTTTCATCTTCTCTGTGGTTTCAGCTTCCCTAACAGCCTGCCAAGACATGACCTGGATGTGGCCAAGGGGTAGGGTGGGCTGGGCTGTAAGGAGACCCAAAATGCTATGCAAAATGCACTTCCTGCCCCCAGCGGGCATGGGCTAAGGAAATTGGCCTGTTACAGGGCTACAAAGCCTAGCCAGATGTTGATGCTCTCCAAAGGCTGGGGAATGTCTAGCTGGAGTGGGTGACCCCAGCCTCCTGACCCATGTTTATAACATGGATCGCTCCGATTTTCACTGGAAACCCGAGAGATCCAGCCCCTAGTGCTGACCTGGCTGGCTCCCCTTTTCTCTTACCGTTCTGCCTGGCCTCCTGAACAGCAGTGTTCTGCCAGTCACTCTGCTGCTAGGAGCATGGCCTCTGCTCCCTGCCTGCCACTTGCATGCCTGCTCTCCCTCGGGTCTCTGCTCCCTGCCTGCCACATACCCACTTGCCAATGGGCCTTTAGGCCCCTTAACCCTGGCTGAAGGTGACTTGGTCAGACCTCCCAATCCATTCAGAGTCATGGCGAGAAATATTTGGGGCCATGGAGCCAGAGGGAAAGCACTGGAGGACCTTGTGGAGAGGAGCAGGAGACTTTTGAAGCACAGGAGAGGCGACTGGGGTGTCAGGACTGAGCGACTGGGGGAGGGGATGGATCGTATGGGTCTGCCAAGGGCCTAGTATGCTCTTGGCACTATAGCCAGCAGCATTGGCTTGGCAAAGAAATGAAAGTGAGGATCTGAGTGCGGCACGAGAGGCTCCAAGAAATCCTAGCAGCAGAAGGGCAGAGACAAACCCACAGCAGGACTCTGAGCAGGGTGGAATATGGGGTAGTGAAGGGGCTGGGAGAGCACAGGCAGGAGACGCCAAAGGAGAAACACAGGTTCTCCCACCCCCGCACCCCTGGGTTCTTCACTGTATTGAGTCCTTTGTTTAGACTGAAAGAGGACATGGGGCTGACTGGGATGGATAAAGGCAAGTGCGCCCCTGCCCCCACCCTCCCTTTGGCAACTGCCCCAGGTTTTCACTTTAATAATTTGGGGCATTTACCCCAACACTCTGCAAAGCCACTCCCTGACCCACTCAGAAAAGGGTTTGCCTGCTACAAGGCTAAACACCTGGCGCTACGGGCCCACAATGCACTGCGCTGCCCGCCGCCTGCCCCCGACTGTGTGACAGAAAGGGCTCCTCTGGTCCGTCCAGCAATTATCAATTGTGTTCACACTTAGGCGCCTGCTCGACAACCTTCTGTCTAAGAGAAACAGATGGAAATGGCAGCATGCTGCTAACTGCTTTCCTAGGGCGCTTCGAACAGGCTCTTGCGTCAGCACTAACCAGTTCCATGGCAATCTAGGGATCTGACTGGCTTCCCGCACCTTCAATGGGCTGGAAATCTGGGAGCTGCCCAGAAAGGGAACAAATATTCAGACACCTCGCAGAGTTGACATTTTCAGATCAGAATGAGAAGGAGAAAAGTGCTGCTACTGTAGGACTGGTGAAAAAGACTTGGCGAGGATGTCACGGTATTAAAGGTGTATTATGGTTAATAGAAAAAATACGTGAGGCCCAAGGCAAACCTAGTTTTGTGATATTCCCTGAAGAGCAAGGAGTGACTCACAGAGGCACCTGACCAGCATGGAAGTGAATGAAAGCAGTTAAGGACAGCAGCTGCACAGACAGCGATGAAACGGGGCTTTCTCCAGACCTGCGGAAGTCACAAAAGCCCAGCTAAAAGCAATGGCTGCTGGAATGGAAGATGATTGAAGCGCATTCAGGCAAGGAAGAGCCATGCAAAAACACTGGCAAGTCTCTATTGCTGAAGGAACTGAAGCAAGCCACAGAGTCTTCACCCTCCCCTCCCCTCTCCCCATGGGCACAGAAAATGTGCAGGAAGGAAGCCTGCTAATGCCGAAATTATCCCAAGTATAATAAAAGCCATCGCTTTGCACAGGTCTGCAGCTCTGAGCCACACAGATCCAGGCCCATCATTAGACTGCTGGTGACAGGAACCATGTTTCTGATAGCAGGGAACTTTTGATTGATATTCGTCACTAACAATGCCTCAGAAACAAATAAGTCACGTTCAAGCCAAACACCTACTAATCTCCCATTAGGCACAGCTACTCAGACTGCCCTGCACTTTTCAAACCCTGGCATTCACGTGCCAATAAACGTGCGTCAGTCTGTGGAGATGAATGGCTTATAGGTGATGGGCCCAGGATGAATCACTGGGGGGGCTTGTCGTTTTTATTGATCCTTTGTGATGGATAAAGGGCTTTTTCTGCTTGTTTTTTTCACTAGAAATTCAGGATTAAGCCTGGAAGCCTCCCCAGTGATTAGAAATCTAGTAACATGGCAGCCATCAGAGGAGCACAGGGAGCGAACGCTGAGCAAGCACCTGAACCAAAGACAGGTGGTGGTGTTCCACTGACCTCAGATGGGCTTTGGCTCAGGCCCCAAGGAGAAACTTTGAGTTAGACTGTTTCAGATTCTTTTGGGTTGGTTTGATTTTTGTTAACTCCAATGTCTGATTAACACTGTGGAGTGGGTGACTTTGTTAAAACCTGAGCACCTTCTCCCCTTTAATTACAGCATAAAAATGAGGCACTCGGCATAAGTACACATCCTCCAAGATCCCCAACAAGACCAGAGTTGGTGTTCCTGATATTTTATTTATCCATCATGAAGAAGCAGAAAAGGGCATCAGCCCAATTTCCTGTAACTCCTTTGCAAATCCATTAAGCACAATGGTACAGAAGAACTAGAAAGCGGATTGAAAAATGCCACCCGTAAGCCTGCGGTAAATACTCAGCCACATCCAGTTATGGGTCTGGAAGCATGTTTGGAGCTGAGCACAGATTCACTGGCAGCTGTTCAGCATGGGGAGGCACTGGGGAGCTAGTTACTGCTCCCTGATTTTCAGAGTGCATCCGCGCCACTCTTCGCTTGGGACGGGCTGCTGTGACCTACACAAGCTGAGCATAACCACAGTGCAGCACACTCTGGCCACTGCCCCTCCGAACCCCGACATGCCCCCTACACTGGGGCTCAGTGGTCGTGCAGGGGTTCTGTTATGTGCTGCCAGAGAAATTCTCAGCTGACGAGATCTGGCTCCTTTTCAGTCCCTTGAATGTATTATATTGGGATTCTTTGTAGCTCCAGCTGAGATTACAAAACTTGCTGTTCTCACAGAGCATGCCAACGTTTTCAAGAACTGAATATTCTTTCAGGTAAACATTTCTCTCATCTTGATCCAGCAGCCAGCCCTGCCATCAGCACACCAAGAAAAATACGACTTGCAAACTGCAATTGCCTCCAGCAGGAATTAGACCACGCAGTAAAAGCAGGGATTGTCACTAGCATGACAGCAACTACAAACAGTCATTTACAAACTGTTATTTACCAGTTAGAGAAAAAGCCTCAAACAGGCAAACTCAGTCTGTCCAGACCCTCAGCAGCGTAGGTGAGCAACACAATGTCCACGTTACGCCAGACTTGGAAGACAATGGGCCAGATCCTCAGCTGGTGCCGATTAGCATGTCTGTGCTGAGCATCTGGCACATTACACCTACACTAACTTGCTCATGACTTTGGAGCACTGGATGGGAGGCCAGAGTATTAAGCAATTTAACTGTCTGAAGACTCATCATGAGTCTATTTTCGACTGATTTTAACCAGTACAAATTCCTTTGTCCACCTTTTGGCATCAGTTAAGCATAAGAGAAATTCCAGTACCAGACTGATGAGACACATGAAAGACTCAACAGAGCTGCAATCACTTGACATTATCCAAATATTTGGTGGATGCTCTAGAAATCACCTGCCAAAGGGGCACATCTTAGGCCAAGGAAAAGTGTGATCTGCATTCCAGATGTTGCATTCTGCAGGTGGGATCAAACTACCCTCGCTACAATCAGGAACAAGGAACAACCACAGGACTATTGTTCAGAGCTAGAGACAATACTTGGTCTGTTTAGCCTAACCTGCCCAGGTCTGTGAAAACAGAAGAAACTCATGCTCAAAGGTATCAGAAAAGAAGTAGGCTCAGTGTTTATCTATCCAAAAGAACAGTGGATGCTACAGGCAGATGCATTTAAGAATGAACTTATTCTGCTCTTCCAGAAGTGCCACCCCTCTGTTACGCAACCAATTCATTCACCCCAACAGGGGAACATTATGCACAAATGGCAAAGGAGCTACAGACAATGGTATTTGGCTACAAGCGCCTTCATCAATATATGTATTGATCCCCACGTTAGAGTTAAATCCAGCCATGAATTACTTCCATCAATCCAGAAATAACCATTCACTGCAGGATTCTCCAATGGCAGATGTGACAGCCACGCTGTGTATCGTCCATGGAGAGAGAGGCCTGTTGACAAGCTGTTAAAAAAAAAACAAAAAACCATCACTGATAACACCAGTGAAAGAATGAACATGCAGGACCACATGGGAAATTCTGAAGTGCCAGGAAGTGATCAGAAAGTGACAGAGGCAACTAAACGGGACGAACAAAATATAACTTTGGAATTAGCAGTAGGGGTTAGACTGCTAGATATTGAAAAAGGAATGTCCCTGCTTCATTGCCAAAAAATAGAAACAGAGAGATGAAGTTTCATTTTTGAAGGGGAGAAGGGTAAGGGGAGATATGACTGAGATCTATAAAATTATGACTGGTATAGAGAAAGTAGATAAGGAAGTGTTGTTTACTACTTCTCATAACACAAGAACTAGGGGTCACCAAATGAAATGATTAGGCAGCAGATTTAAAACAAATAAAAGGAAGCATTTCTTCACACAATTCACAGTGAACCTGTGGAACTCCTTGCCAGAGGATGTTGTGAAGGCCAAGACCATTACAGGGTTCAAAAAAGACTACCAGTGGAAAATTCATGGAGGATAGGTCCATCAATGCTTATAAGCCAGGATGGGCAGGAATGGTGTCCCTAGCCTCTGTTTGCCAGAAACTGGGAATGAGCGACAGGAGATGGATCACTTGATGATTACTTGTTCTGTTCATTCCCTCTGGGGCACCTGGCATTGGCCACTGTCGGCAGACAGGATACTGGGCTAGATGGATCCTTGGTATGACCCAGTAGGGTCATTCTTATGTTCTTATATGTTCTTAAGATGTAGGGGCAAATCCTCAGCTAGTGTAAACTGGCATAGCTTTACTGAAATCAATGACGCTATGCTGATTTGCACCAGCTGGGCGTCTGGCCCATCAATGTCAGTGGATTACTGATTTTGTGTGTATAAGACCAGGACTGAATTCTCCTAGCTGTGAAGTTTTGAGCAGTTAGGTACCCGTAAAGGGATGTCTCATGTCACGCACCCATTTCCCCCCTCACTCAATAACTAGGTTCCCTCTCCTTGTTCCCTGGTCAGTTGTTTCCAAAGCAAGAGGCAAAAATAATCCCACCAACCAATTAGCAAAACTATTAGGCAGAAACTCCAGAGCCCTCAGGTCTGCAGGGAGGAGGGGAGAGCAGTAATCCACTGGGAGGAGAACAAAAATTACAGACAAGTGATTTCCTGTTCTCCAAAGATACCATCTCATTTGATTCTCTTCTTGAATACTAAACCATACTGTACCGGATACTGCAATGGGAACTAATAATAGCGTAAAACAAGGGATATGTGCGCCTTGAAACGTAATAGATTTTTAACATGGAAGAATAAGATATCTCCTAAAAATGCAACTGCTGGACAATTTCAAGAGATATCCCGATTAAATAAAATCCAGGGGGCATGAGCATCATGGTGCGCCCAACCTTGAAGGTAGTTTTAGCACTGATAAATCAAGCCTGGATTGTTGCCGAAAAGCCAGAGTGATGCTTGGTAAATGAATGCAGAATAAGCCAGAGGGCTGCACTGAAAACCTGAACAGAGACAGATTTGACAACAGTTGCCAAAACTGCTCTTATGTGAATGGAAGGACCCTTGACAGGTCGTAGCAGCAAATCCAAAGAGCCATTTAGCTACAGTTCTCTTGGGAACAGCAGAATCTATTGTACTGGTTTCAAAGCCGGCCTCTCTCTGGGTTAGCCCACCAATCAAAGCAGTGTTCTGGGGTGTGGCCAGTGTGGCATACTAGCTGCCACTTGGAGCCACAGGTGAGAGTCGGGTGTAAAGCGAAGACCAATGAAAAAGAACCTCTCAAAGAGTGCAACTGTCTTGAGTTTCAGAAGTACTACCTCTCCCTTCTACACCCTATATTCCCCTAGAAGGCAGCTATGCCAGGACATGCCTAGCGCCAGCATGCTAAGTCTTCTTTGGCAGACTGGGCGGAGGAGATGTCCTGGTTCAACGGCTGGAAAGGCACTGCACCAGCATATTGTAGAATATGCAAGACTTGACCAGGCGCAAAAGATGTCAACCTACCCACTACAGCTAATGAAGTTCCCAGTCACTGAGACCTTTTGCACCCTGGATCTTTGACTTCAGCAGCCAAGAGAGTGAGACTTCTCTCTTAAAAAGCCTCACACACAGGCATTCACTCATCAAGAGCCCACAGCCACAAGACAACACACAAAGCTGTGGTATCAGGGTCAGGCACAACAGCCAGTCGTATACATAATATATATTTCAAGTGCATAAAAGGTTATTACAATGAGGAGGAAGAAAAATTGTTCTCCTTAACCTCTGAGGATACGACAAGAAGCAATGGGCTTTAATTGCAGCAAGGGAGGTTTAGGCTGGACATTAGGAAAAACTTCATAACTGTCAGGGTGGTTAAGCACTGGAATAAATTGCCTAGGGAGGCTGTGGAATCTCCATCATTGGAGATTTTTAAGAGCAGGTTAGACAAACACCTGTCAGGGACAGTCCAAATAATACTGAGTCCTGCCATGAGTGCAGGGGATTAGGTCACCTCTCGAGGTCCCTTCCAGTCCTACGATTCTATATGCATACTGGTGTCAAGGGTAAACTCCAGAGGAGAGGGAGCTCAAAGGCACAAAGCCCAAGCGCATTAATAGGACAGTGTACTGCAGGATTAATCTCGGTGCCAAAGAGCTGCAATGAGTTCAGAGAAGTGTCTCATTGCTGCACCCACAGAAGGATGCTCTGTAGAGGAGATAGGCCCAAGGCTCTGAGGGCGCCAGGCAGCCAGTCAGTCTTTGCCTAGGCACTCTGGAAGGAGCAGTAGCACAGGAATCAAAGTTCTGATAGCACTACCACCAATGGTCATGGCATTGAACACCCAGTTAAAGAAGGAAAGAAAGAAAGACAGACAGACTACTCAAGGAACCATTGATAGATATATGGCTAAACTAGCACAACGCTGCTGAAGCGGCAACAAAAGACAGGACGAACACCGCCAGAGCTGGCAAGTCCCCAGGCAGCCCCGTCACCGAAGGCCATCTGAAAAGAACTGGCCGTGGAACACTCAGGAGACAACCATACGCTGCAGGAGGGGACGGCAGGAGCTGGCAACTCCTCAGCATTTCTGAGCTCAGGCAGTTCTGGCTTTGTCTCATGCTGGCAGCATGAGCCCAAGGGTGGCAATCCACTGAGATGGGTTATTTGGCCAGAACAGGTGTTCCATGTGCACTGGGAAGCTCTCCAACTGGGTTCATAGACTCAAGAGACTTAAGTCCAGAAGGTACCAACACAATCATCTAAGCTAACCACCTGCATAGCGCAGGCCACAGATCCTCACCCACCCACTCCTGTTGTAGGCCCATAACCGCTGGCTAACGGGCATGCAGAAAGGTGAGCAAAGAAACTGACCTATTCCTTTGGTTTGGTACATGTCAGCAAGTTGACCAGCTTGTCCAATGTGCTTTAAGATATATGAAAAATACAAGTGAGCCAATGATACCTCATGGAATGCCAACAAGACCATTGCAGACCATTGACAGTTGTTTGCTTCCTTGTGTGGAACAACAGACTCGATATGCGTGTTGTGCATTATTACACTAACTTCTTGGAACTGGAAATCCTGAACACCACTGAAAGTACCACAAACCGAGGGCCATACTCACTAGACACGGAATCCCTGAAAAGATTATCTTAGACAACGGCCTTTGTTATTTCTCAGAGAAATCTGCAAACTTTGCCAGTGCAAGAGATTGTAAACAGCACAGTTAATCTGTTTTATCGACAAAGCAACAGTCTGGCTAAGGAACCAGTCCAAAGGACAGAACGTATACTGGTCAAAGCCAAGGTTGATGGCAAAGGTTCCTCAACCTTTATCGGAATTCACTTACTGACTTTAAAGTGTGATTCTACTCTGAAAAGTAACACTATAGAAATGGCACCATGACATTCTACATCTGTCACCTCTCAATGATTCCAGGTCAAATGTGCTTAGTATATAAGTAAAAAGAAGCCAGCCATTAAAACTCACCCTAGGTTCTGAAAACTAAATTTAATTCTTTCCTTCTTCTACATCATCACTAGCTAGAGAGTTTCTGCAGGCCAACTTAGACCTTTGTTGACATCTCTGCAGCCCCCATCTTCAGATTATGTCCTCAGCAAAACTGGTGAAACCCCTTTGCCTTCAACAGGGTTGCACATGTGTAAATGACTGGACCTAAGGCATGGCTACACTGCAATCAGGAGATGTGATTGTAGCATGTGAAGACAGACCTGAGTGAGCTTTGATCTAGTTCCAGTTACAAGAACAGTAAAACTATAGCAGCACAGGCATCTGCCTGGGCTAGGCCCACCTGCTCAGGACCCTGGATACACACTCAAGCAGCTGCCGTCCATTCTGCTGCAGATTCACTGCTATGGTTACTCGAGCTAACTTTGATCTAGCTTCATAAACCTAGCTTGGGTATGTCTATATGTGCTGCAATCACACTCCTAACTGCGGTGCAGACAGACCCTGAGTACACAATTCTGCTGACGGTGTCAGTGCAGAAGGAAACGAATCCAGCTCACTCTTCTGGAGCTGTGTTCGCACTGCAGGGCTAAGCGGTGTGAAAAACAGCCAAAATGTATTTTTCTCAATAAAGCAACCAGATATTATTAAATATTTTCAAGTACCCAAAATATGCTGGGACTCTGAAAACACTCAGGGAGTAGATCTGTTAAGCAACCCCCTGCGTTTTTTACAGACTAATTTTTCAGAGCGGAATCACACTTCAAATCACCAGTCCATGTGCCAACCCCTTTTCTCAGCACGCAGAAATGGCTGAAATAGCAGCACTCCGAACCGGCTGAGAAGATGCCTACTCTACGTGAGCGAACCAGATGCAGATAAAGCCCTCGGCCAGTGTTCCCAAACCTTGCATCTCCTATTGCACATACAATTTGTGAATCGCTATGACAATGCACACGGTGCCAGCCACACCAATATCACTTATTAGAACAGCACAAACACCTCTACCTCAGAAGCCAGAGTACCAAATATGGCCCAAGCTTGAAACCCAAGAAAGTTAGGGATTTGTATATTGCCTCCTATGACCACTGGGCATAGGGGGATCATTGCCCTAAGACATCGAGACTTCTCAGTATACGTTGCAAGCCAGAACCTCAGCTGGGATAAATTGGTGTAGCTGCATTGATGTCAGTGGAACTAGACCAGCTGATACCTTCTGAGGATCAGGGCTTGTGTATGCTTGGATTGTTGCAGTGTAAAGAGCAGAATGGTCATACGAACCCACTTCCCACAGTCAATGCGACTGATTCATATTTCTCTTCCAACAAACATTGTACATCGAAGGGGTCTCTGAAGGGAGAGGTAACAAAATGTGCTAATCCCTTTTGCAGTGAACCTGCTAGTTTGTTTACCCTGAACCTTTCAGAATCATGCCCTTCTAAAGAGAGGCTTCCTCTCTCCTAGGCTGCCTTATGTTTGCAGTCAGCAGGAGCAGATGGAACAGAAGCATGCTCCTAACAACTGTGATTAAAACAAGACACAAAGCAGTGCACGCTGGATATCAGAGAATATGCCGTTTATATACATACAAATCCTATGCTCTATACTGTGACCCAAAGATGCACACATGCTGAAGCTATTTGCATACAGTGCTAGGGCTGTGAAGTCTCACTTGTATTCCTGCAGCGTCAGATTAGCTCATGACCAGACCTGCAAATGCTCTCCTGGAATGCAGGCCCAATCCTGATCCCTGTGCAGAAGCAATTGTGCCTGAAACCGGCCTCCCAGATTGGATCCCATTGCTTTTATGGAACCTCTCTCAACTCCCTCCAGCTAATGCCCTCTGTGACAGACCCAGACCAGTGGGGTACAGGAGTCTGGTAGAGGGCAAATATACTGGTCACTAGGTGAGTAGTTTTCTGTTCCCTGAGTGACAAGAGCAAGGGCTGCACTAAAGTAATCAGGAACCTGCAAGAGCCAATTAAGGCAGACAGGCTGATTAGAACACCTGCAGCCAATCAAGGCAGGCTAATCAGGGCACCTGGGTTTAAAAAGGAGCTCACTCCAGTCAGGTGAGGGCGAGCCAGAGGAGAGGAAGTGTGTGTGAGGAGCTGAGAGCAAGAGGTGCAAGGAGGGGAGTGGGAGTGGGAGTGGGAGTGCTGTGCTGTGCTGCTGGAGGGCTAAGGAGTACAAGCGTTATCAGACACCAGGAGGTGAGGATAAAGAAGGTGTTTGGAGAAGGCCATGGGGAAGTAGCCCAGGGAGTTGTAGCTGTCATGCAGCTAGTACAGGAGGCACTATAGACAGCTGCAATCCACAGGGCCCTGGCTGGAACCCGGAGTAGAGGGTGGGCCCGAGTTCCCCCCAAACCTCCCAACTCCTGATCAGACACAGGAGAAGCTGACCCAGACTGTGGGGAAGATCACTGAGGTGAGCAAATCTGCCAAATAAGCGCAGGACCTACCAAGGTAGAGGAGGAACTTTGTCACACCTCCAAGGGAGTGAAAAATAGGCAGTCTAATGCCACAAGGGAAGCACAGTGCAGGCAGCCAGACGGAGGGAGCCTGGGGAAGTCAGATTCATGGGGGTAGCATGGGGCAGCCAGGCAGAAGACCTGGGGAGCAGCAGAAGTAATCGTCCCTACAAAAAAGCAGGGCAAGAAGGAGGGGAAATTGTGTTATTTCAGCATCCAAATGCCTTTCTATGGGATTGCAACAAAAATGTGGCCATCTATGAACTTTGTGTTTGTCATTATGTTGCACAAGGGGGGCCAATCAGACCTTCAAAGTGATAGAGCGGTTAGAACTCAGATCTCCTGCTTCAAAAAGCACAGATGCCTGCTCCTTGAGCTAAAGGGGAATCTCCCTTAGCTATCAGCAGTAGAGTGCCTCTGACATACAGAAAACCATTTCTGATTTTATTCAGTAGAAAGCAGTGGTGTGCATACATGCCACTCTCTATACATGCAGGTTGTCTCATTTGTACATAGAGGTGTGAATGCCACTATCTTGTATTACTATAGCGTCTTCAAACCCAAAGCACTTCAGACATTATGAACCGGGGTAGTCAATAGGTGGACCGTGAGCCAAATCCAGACTGCCAGAGGCTTTTGAACAGACCATGAAATCTTTTTATTTAATTATCATTATTGTTATTGAGGTGTGAAAAATATTTCTCTGGAGTCCAGACCTTGACTATACCTTGACCAAAAAATTCCCCTGCTATAAACCATTCAGATAGCACCTCTGAAAGATGGGATCCAGCCAGGATATAGCACACTCTAGAACAGTGACTGCACCCCTTTCAGGAATGGGATTTGTCTTGCATACCCCCAAGTTTCACCTCACACTACTTGCTTACAGAATCAAACATAAACATACAAAAGTGTCACAGCATGATATTACTGACAAATTGCTGACTTTCTCATTTTTACCATAAAATTACAAAATAAATCAGTGGGAATATAAATATTGTTCTTATATTTCAGTGTACAGTATATATAGAGCAGTATAAACGAGACATTGTATGAAATTTTAGTTTGCACTGACTTTGCTAGTGCTTTTTATGTAGCCTATTATAAAACTAGACAAATATCTAGATAAGCTGATGTACCCCCGGAAGTCCTCTGCATACACCCAGTGGGTACACGTACCCCTGGTTGAGAACCACTGTGCTAGAACACCAGAGAGGAGGGGAAAATCCTCATTTTATAAAAGTGCCTGGGAGCCTTAATGTCCATACAGAGCAGACCGGACCACTCCGATTAATGCCTGGTGCTCAGTTTCTCTCTCTCAGAAAAAAGGCTAAGTCAACCCAGCTGGAATGTGAACTTATGATACCGGGCAGCATAGCTGTGTCATACCTGATACATAGACAACAAAGCCAACCCTGGATGAAACCCTAGACAGAGGCCTCCCAGATCTCGACATAATTCTGGAACTTCACAACTTACAAACATTTGGTAACCCTCAGTGCACTCGACTTTAGTTCATTTGCATACTGCAGTCTTATTGGTTACAATTAGAGCTGGTTGCAACGCAGCCTTTTTATTCTGCAGGAAATTCCAACATTTCAAAATTTGGTTTTGCGCCACACCAACATGAAAACAAAACAATGTGAAATTTCCTGTGAAATGAAATTTTCAAAAAAATTTAGTTGCAGGTCAAACAGAACATTTCGTTCAGATTTTGACTTTTGAAAAAGTTTATATGTTAATGATATAATACAAAATAAATTTCCAAATAAAGTCATTTCAAAATGAAAAATCAAAATGTTCCATTTCAATAAGGTCAAAACATTCCACTTTGACCTTCACTTTGACGAAACACTTCAATTCTATTTTTATTTCTTAACAACATTTTGTCAAAATCCCTATGCTCCTGCAGAAAGTTTTGAGAAAACTGTCTCATTTGAACATTTTTTGACCAGCTCTAGTTAAAACGTCTTGCAACTCTGACTGTTTTGAAAATAAAAAATTTAAACCTTTGGTCTGAAGTCTTTGGACTGTTCCAACAAGTAATTTGTGAAACTCACTGCAGCATGATGTTATCGAGGAAAAGAGCTCAGTGAGATCCACAGGTTCTTATGCTTCAGTGAAAGCTTATTACCGTCTGGGATCAGGAAACATTATCACCCCCTACCGCCTTGCTATGATATTGCACAATTAGATTTATCATGCGGAGGAGCATACTGGCTACTGCCAGGGGCAGGATACCAGACTAGACAGACCACAGATCTATTATACTATAACAGGGAGGAGAGATATTGGCCCAGCTGATCACCGATCTGCTCTGATGCCTCAAGGAGGTGAAATACGAGATGAGATAGACTCACTGCTCTGATCCAGTCTTTGGAAGACTAAGAGACCCTCCCTCCTCCTGGCTGGAGCGGAACAGCAGAAATTCACTTCACCATCACAAATGGGCAGTAGGATTGATTAGACTTCATGCTCAGTAAGGCTGAGGATTAAGATAATCAGGGCAAGTCAGCCCTTAGCACAAGCAATGTTCCTATGGGTACCTGCATTCTTGACACACATACACAAGATTCCTGGGCTGACTCAGCAGCTGCCGCCAGTCCAGTGTCCCCATCTGGCAGAGGGGGAGGAAAGTAACTCATGTCTCAATCCCCTCCCTCAACCTGGCAGCCTCTTGCTGACTCCGGATGTTGCCATAAGAAACGGCAAAGGAAATCATTTGAAATTGTTCCCTTAAGAAGTCTAATAAAACCACTTGAAGCTGATCAAGAGAAAGAGAGCAGAGAAATGACTTGAAACAGGAGGAAGAGGGGAATGAATTAACTACTCCAGTCAAGCAACATTGCTGATCTTGGTAAACAAAACACCTCTAAGAGGTACAGGAATCCCCACCACCAATTTCATCGGAGTCTGGACAATCAGCAATAAAAGGCCCTTCCCAGGCAGGAGTTTAGCCTCAGTGTACCCAGCTTAATAGACCCATGTGTGTGCTAAGTCTCAGGCAGGCATGCCCCAGTGCACAGAGCTAGCTAGGGCAGGCAGCAGTAGTGGGCTTAGAGGGGAGATCACTGCGGAGTGCCATGGGGATAACAAGCAATATACCCCTAACTCACAGTGGGGGAGGGGGGAAGAGGCCAGATCAGTACAGTCCTTTGAAATACAAGGGCCAGGGAAGCACTAAGGGCTGTAACTGTCAGGAGTCATTGTCTTCCCCTCCACCCGCCATCATTTCGATAGCACAATTAGAATCCATTTTTCCAACAGCAGCTTGAGTCAGCCTCTCTCACCGCCCGTGTCTGCCCGAGCCTGGCCTGTCCTTCCAGCCTCTCTACTCATGACCACGGGTACGCAGCCGAGATGGCACATCCTCAGGTGCCACAAGGGCTTTTCAAATGAAGTGGGAGCGAGCGAGTGAGGACACCACTGAAAGAGAGACAGAGGGAGCACGGCTCAGAAAGAGAGACCCCATGGCTCAGACAGAACAACAGAGAGGGAGGACGTAGTTTTCAGGTGCAGGTGGGCCAGCTCCGGGACCGAGACCATGCAGTTTGGGCCTCCCCTAGTCACACAGAGCAATTCAGCCCCCAGAGCAAAAATGACGCAGAGAGGGACAGAGCAGTTCTGAGAGACACGAGTCATACTGTTCCTGTTATCAATACTGGGCAGATTAATCCCCACCCAAGGCACCTGAACCTGCTACAGAGACACCTGCTACAGCAGCACACAGGCCCTGTCAGTTCAGCCTAGAAAAGGCAAAAAAAAATCACAGGCTTAAAGCCCCAAAGCAAATTAAAATGTTACTCTGCAGACACCTGCAGAACCCACCTGAACAAGCCACACCTTGGCCTCACAGTCATGCAGCAGGAAGGGCCCAATTGGCTACAGGATGTGCTACAGACCTTTAAAATCCTCTGGCTACCTTCAACCCACAGATAAAGCTACTGCTAGACCTTTATGGGGGGGGAGTGTGGAGTACAGCAATTGGCACACAGGTTGCACTGGAAGGGACATTATAACCACTGCTAAAATCACCCTCCACTTTTACACAGGCAGCATCTTCCCACCTTCTTCCAGACACTGCATGAAGCCCCCAAAAAAGAAAAGTATGTTGGCTACTGGGATTAGAGAACATCATCAACACCAGCAGCTAGATTGCTCTAGCTCCTTTAACACTAGCAGACTCCCCGTCTACAGGACAATGTGTAAAACAGAACTGTGCTTTCACCAAGTATTGAAGCAGTGATCCCAAAGCAAAAACTGAAGCCAGGACACTTTCCACTAGAAACCCAGGGATGGGCAATTTTGTACCCCACAGTGACAGGAGAGACTGAAACTGTCAGGCACTTTTTATTCTGCTGCATGAGATCCAAAAGAAGAGGAGGAGACTTTTCCAAGTGATCAGAAATAGCAAGACTCTTTGCGGCAAAGCAAAGAAGAAAAATGACATAACTGAGAGAAAGGAAAAAGACAGTGGAAATGTCTTAATGCTACCTGGCCCCCAGCCAGCAATTTCACAATAGATCATAGTGGCCACATGGTATAAAACCCAGTTACTCCTCTAAAACCCTGACCAAGGCACAGAGATTTGACAAAGTGTATTAACTTTGGCAACACTGGTATACTTTGCCATGCCAATAATGTTACTGAGATTGAAGCTGGGCTGAGAGTGAACACAGCCCAGGGAAGTGTGGAGGGGAAGAGATGGAGAGAAAGCTGTGGAGGGGAGCTCAAAGAGAGATATGGAAAGGAGGGAAGGAGAATGGACCTAGCTCCAAGTGAGGGAGGAGCAGCACTGCAGAGGGAGTCACAGATGATAGCGGCAGGGGGAGGGATGGAGTAGAGCGAGAAAGAGTGCAGAGAAGACAGTACAGTTCAGAGACGGACAGAGAGAGGAAACAGGATTCCCCAAAATGTTAAAAATAACACAGATGCTTGAGAACCCAGTTCCCTTTCCCCAGGCCATATGATTCTGTTTACATACTCTTTCCAAATAAACCATCCTGGCAGCAGCCTCCTGAAGCAGCCTCCCTGAGAATCAGCCTGGGAGCCTCTTTCTCTCACTACCAGATTTTCTGTTTTCTACTTTTTATTGCTTAGATTTGGTACAAATCTAGCCCGCGGGGGATTGGGAGAATGAGCCTGCCACCCCCAGGAGGAAAGCAGAGAGAGTCCTGCTGCTGCCACCCCAATGCCCCAGACGCACACAGTCCTGGTGGCCCAGTTCATACCAGCTTTTGCTTCTGTGCCCATTTAAGGGAATGGAAAGTCCAGGCAGCCTGCAAAGCCGCGCACGGGGCTCCTTTTCCCACCATACAAAGAGCGGAGGCAAAAACCCTTTCCAGGCCAGAGAGGGAGTGCTGAGCACAAACAAGGCTTTCCTGTCAGTTTCTTTTCAAAGCTGACAGCTGGAAGGAGCAGCTTGGGAGACGTTTCTCTCTGAGTCTAATTCCAGTAGCAGAATAGGAATCTCTAGGATGTGAGAAGTTTTTCTGTTCATACTCGAACCCTGTAGCACTCCAGGGTATGGAGTCCAAGGGAATTAAAAAAACCCACCAAACCAAACAGCATGGCTTTTTCCTGTCTTGCATCTGAGTCCCGTGGCAATGGGCCAGATGGCTAGGAGCAGAGATCACTCACAGATACCTAACCAAACAGCCACAGATTGTCACATTAAAGTCTTTTCAATACCAGGCTTCCACCACAGGCTGGCTGTTCTGAGAAGGCCAGCTCTTATCAATGCCCATCTCATACAGGGACCATCCTCCCACAGAGCTGGTCCAATGGGATTATCCAACACAACAGCATTGTGGTTTCAACCCTGCCAACCCCCACGTCCTGTGGCTATGCAGTATGCCTCAGGGGTGCAGTGATTGCCCAGCACTCCTGCAGATAGATGATGCTCCCCTTTGCTGTCTGTGGTCCCAGCAAGGAAACAGCGACCCTTTTGATTCATGGTTTTCCTGTCTCATGCAAGAAGATAATGACTCCCTGGACTGGTAGTTACCCATGACCCTAGTTGGGAGACTGTGGCTACTCATAGCCAGAGATGGTCCATGCAAACTCTCACTCCTTGCAGCGCAGAAGTGGATCTACCAGCCCACCAGTGTCCACCAGATTTTCTGAGCAGCAACCATGTTGTTGTGGTGCCCATTCTCATGTTTCTTCTGGGGAGCATTCCAGGGCAGAGAAACTGCCTTCAGCATCCTCTAGCAGAGAGGAGTCATTCCTCAGGGTGCCCTGCATGGCTTCTGAGCCATTCTCCTCCTGCTCCTCCTGCTCCCGCAGGCCCTGGAGACGTTCCTCCCTGGCCTCCATCAGCTCCTGGGCCCCATCACCCACAAGGGTGACAGTGTCAGCCACACAGGGTGGTGCTTTAACTGGATTATGGTCATAGGAAAAGAGCCGTAACCCTTTCAGGTGGGCCAGGTCTGGGAAGTCGAAGATCTTGTTGCAGTCCAGGTCAAGGATATGGAGCTGTGACATACGGAGCAGGGGCTGTGGGAACTCCTCAAAGCGATTCCCATACAGCCAGAGTCCCCGGAGGCCAGTCATACGTGGCAGGCTGCCCGGCAGCGCTCGGAGTCGATTGTCACCCATCTGCAAGGACTGCAGTGCAGGCATCTGGAGCAAGGCCCGAGGGAAATGGTACAGGTAGTTGTTCTCAATCCACAAGCAGCGCAAAGTCTGGAGCTGGGCAAATTCTGCAGGGAGGCCAAAGAGGCGGTTGCTACCCAGG
This sequence comes from Chelonoidis abingdonii, assembly GCF_003597395.2. Taxonomy (NCBI): domain Eukaryota; kingdom Metazoa; phylum Chordata; order Testudines; family Testudinidae; genus Chelonoidis; species Chelonoidis abingdonii. The sequence goes on along the minus strand of NC_133772.1, from coordinate 31,941,381 downwards.
TAGAGGCGGGTGAGACGGGGCAGGCGGCATAGTGCCTCAGGCACCTCCTCTAGCTTGTTGAAGTCCAGTGCCAGGATGCGCAACTCCCGCAATCCCTCGATCTCCTCAGGCAGCTCCCGCAACCCCGTGCCACTGATGTAGAGCTTCTGCAGGCTGCCCAGGGCACACACTGGGCCTGGCAGCCGCTTCAGGTGCCGCCCGGTCAGCTCCAGTGTCTGATCCCCACCACTCAGCTGCTCCTCCGCACCCAATGGCAGCTGTTCCTCCTTGCCTGAGGACCCTGCGCTGCCCATTCTCATGGCCAAGGGCTGCTGGGAGAATGAGAGCCACCGCCTCCAGCGGGGCAGCCCACAGGGAACATGACAACCAACTAACCTGGTGCCCCCTGGATTGGCCTCCTGGGACTAAGACCAGTGTTCCCCCCCACGGATCCCCCCGTCAGGGTTGGGACCGACCAGACTCCTGGAGCTGGGACTGGTGCCCCCTTCCACCTCTCCGGCCAGGGCTGGGACTGGTGCCCTCTGGATTGCCCTCCCGGCACTGGGCCACGTGCCCCCCTTGGGAGCCCCGTGCTGGAGTTGGGGCTGGTGCCCGCTTGCCTCCTCCTGCCAGGGCCGGGACCAGGGCCCCCCAGATCAGCCTCCCGGGACTAGGACCAGAGCTCTGGGATCCCCCTGCCAGGGCCGGAGCGGTGCCCCCTGGATGGCCCTCCCGGGGCTAGCAGCCTGCCCCTACCCGGGATCGGCCTCCCCCCCGCGTGGTGCCGGCCCTGGCGCAGCGCGGCCCCCGGTGCCTCCCGGCCTCTCGCTCCGGGGCTCCCGGCTCGGTCTGAGCTCGGCTCCCACACACCCGGCGCCTAGCGACTCGTCTCCATGGCAACCCCCACGCGGGACAGCCCGCCTATGGCGGAGCCGCTCGGGCCGGCGGGGGCGGGCTGTCCTCAGGCCCCGCCCCTATGACACGCCCATTCCCGAGGCCGGCTGCTGCGGTCTTCGCTGTATCCCGCGCGGGCTCGCTCGCACCTGACACGGGCCTCGCCACCCGTCCCCCAGAATCCGTGGCCCCACAGGGCACAGACACGCCGGGGCTACAACCCCAGGCTCACCCACTGCACCCCTTCCCCAAGTACACCCATTGCACAACCCCAGCCCAGCTCCACTGAGAGACTCCCTACCCTTCAACAGCCACCCCACAACCCCCACACCACAACTACACCCATTGCACAACCCCAGCCCAGCTCCACTGAGACTTCCTACCCTCCAACAGCCACCACACAACCTCCACACCCCAGCTACACCCATTGCACAACCCCAGCCCAGCTCCACTGAGAGACTCCCTACCCTCCCAACAGCCACACACAACCCCCACACCCATTGCACAACCCCAGCCCAGCTCCACTGAGAGACTCCCTACCCTCCAACAGCCACCACACAACCCCCACACTCATTGCATAACCTCAGCCCAGCTCCACTGAGAAACTCCCTACTCTTCAACAGCCACCACACAACCCCCATACCCCAGCTACACGCAGGGTACAACCCAGCCCAGCTCCATTGAGAGACTCCCTACCCTCCAACAGCCACCACACAACCCCCACACCCGTTGCACAACCCCAGCCCAGCTTCACTGAGAGACTCCCTACTCTCCAACAGCCACCACACAACCCCCAAGCTCCAGTTACACCCACTGCACAACCCCTTCCCACACTACTCCAGCCACACAACCCCTTCCCACACTACACAGACTCCCTGCCTTCCTACAGCCACCACACAATCCCAGCCCAGCTCCGCTGAGAGTCTCCCTACCCTCCAACAGCCACCACACCCCAGCTACACCCATCACAGAACCCCTTCTCCTGCTACACCCACTGCATAACCCCAGCACAGCTCTATTGCGAGATTCCCTATCCTCCAACAACCACCGCACAACCTCTCCACCCCAGCTACAGCCACCACACAACTCCCTCTTCAGCTCCACTGAGGAACTCCCCTCCCCTCCGGCAGCCCCCACACAACCCCCTTCCCAGATACACTGAGGGACTCCCCACCTATAGCCACCACACAACTCCCCTCCTTGCTACTCTGATAAACTCCCCCCCACTACACCCACCGTAGGTCTCCCTGCATACCACCACCGCTAAACCTACTTCTGCTACCTCCTATGCGCACACCTTTCTACAACTCCCTCACAGACACACACCCCTGCACAACAGAGAGTCTTCTGGTTAGTCAAAGGAGGAAGAAGATATCCCTGGCTACTCTTGTTGTTGTGTATCCAGGAGTAGTGATGAGCACCCCAAGACTTGTCACTATCTTGACTGCTTGGCATGTGCCACTGCAAATGCCACTGCCTCAGAAAGTTTTCTTTTTCCTACTAACATTACCTGGGGTACTGTCGTAGCTTCCTACTCAGATTTGAACCTTAGCGTTCATAAACTGAGAAGCTAGCATGAACCTCCCCCAAGCTTATTACCAGCTTGGATCTGATCTCGCTGCCACCAATCAGGATTCTGAGTACCTGATAAACTCTCTGGTCCCCCAAACCTTTCCCTGGGGGGGGGCCCCCCAAGACCCAGGTGCCCTGAGCCTCCAACAAAGGGAAATAACCCACTTCCCTTCCTGCTCTTTACTTCCTCCCAGATTTTCCTGCCCTGGGGATACTAGGAGATTTCCCTGCTTCAATCCCTTGAAACACGAAACAGAGAGGACGATTTACCTTCCCCCCTCCCCTACTTCTCCCCCCCTCCCAGTCTTTCCCTGAAAGAGACAGTACGCTGGCACAGAGATTCCTATCCGCTTCCTTAATAGGAAAAGAAATCCAACAAGTTTTAAAAAAAGTTTATATAAAAAGAAGAAAAACACTAAGAATATAAACTCGTGCATCAATGACAAATACAGCTATTGCTTATAAGAACATATTTGAATAAACAGTCTGATTCAAAGATATCCAATTTGAAACATTCCAGCAAGTTACAGCACATGTAAATACACCCAAAACAACATAAAAGCCTATATTGTTTTTCAACCTGTACTTACAAGTTGGAAACAGAAGATAAGACGATAGAAAGAACCTTCTCATAGCTGAGAGACAAACAAAAGACCCAGCGTCCAAAATTTCCTTCCCTGACTTTGAAAAATCCAGTTTCCTGATTGATCCTCTGGTCAGGTGTTTGGTTGCCTTTGTTAACCCTTTACAGGTAAAAGAAACATTAACCCTTAGCTATCTATTTATGACAGGTACCCTCTTCCCTGGGTTTAACTGAAGCCAGCTTCCTTTTGTCCAGATTCCTTCAGACACATCAGTGCCATGTAGAGCTGAGGGTCATCAGCCTATTCGATCTCATCGGATTTCAGTCTCCTAAAATTCTCTGACCAGTTCTTTCTCCTGCATATGGCAACCCCCTGGGCATACCTCAAACCACACTAACAATCCCTGCTCACACAGCCAGGTGTACAAAACAGGACCCATCAATCCTTATGCTCCACACCTTCAACCAACACATACACACAGCACCACACCACTTCTGTCTTCTCCTTCCACCTAATCCACCCCCCATACTCACATCCAACCCACAACCTCCAGCATACACCCAACCAGCTTTCCTGTGCATCCACAAAATCACCCTTCCTTACAAACTCAACGAAGGTCCTCCCATAAGACCCCAACCATCTCTCATACACTCAACCAGCCTTGAGTTGGTTGGAACTCAGGCAGCTCACATGGTTTGGAGTAGGCTGGCATTTAGAAAGGAAGGCTCTCTCAAGCCAGGCAGCTTTTATGGCTTGGAATAGGCAGGCAGTTTGCATGGCTTGGATTGGGCTCATACCCTGGAAGTTCCTTAGATCAGGAGAGTTATTCTTTTATCAATTAATCCTATGGCACTTTAGCCTCAGGGGTGGAACTGTCTTCATAGCTGTATCTTGTGAGCACATGGCTGGCAGTGACAATCTAATAAATAATGAACCCTGTTTGTTCCCCTCCCTGTAGGAATGTCTTGATACCAAAGAAGGATCAGGCCTGTGTCCCAGTCCCAACTCTTGGCTGGGGGTGGGGTATTTCTGTTTGTTACCCAGAGGCCTGGTAGGTTTGTTGTGAGTCCTGTGTGAGGCTGGAATGGGAATTGTGCTGACAAGAGTTTATTGATCTCCCAACAGGGTGAAGCCAATTAGCCCAGAGGTTACCAGAGGTCACAGCAGCTGCCTTTACTCCCCCCCCTTCTCATTTCATCTCATTCATTTTCAACCAAATCACACTGAAAACAAAATTCTCTTATACATGGTTTATCCTGTATCTTTTCAGTATCCCCTTCCTCTCATATAATGCAGCCCACAAGAGATCCACATGCCTACATACATGAGTTCCTGTGTCCTACAACAAAATCAAGAGGCACATACACAAACATGCTGAACTCATGTACATGCAGATCTGTACACCAGATGAACTCACCTCCATGTACCTGGGCATATGCACACAAGCATACATACATGTATGGTATTTGGCCACAAATATGCCCACATAAAGAACATACATACAAATTAAAATTACATGCAAACACAAAACGCACTGAATTTGCAGTCTATGCCATACACAAATACTGAAATCACCTACATGCCTATGCATATCTGCATTCACACACTCACCTGTGTTCCTCAGTACCCAGAGCAAACATGCACACGTATACAGTATTTGTGCACAAATATGCCCATGTAAAGAACACATACACATTCAAATTACATGCAAACACACACTGACTTTACACCCATACACAAGCTATGCCATACACAAATATTTAATTCACCTACATGCCCAAACATACATGCATACACACACAGAAAACTCATGCATATTTGAACACAAACACGTGTGCCAAAATTCATACAGCAAACATACAAACATGCATGCATTTCTATTCTATTCTGTGTAGATTCATATACCATGCCACCACTGAGGTATCCAAAGGCTTACACATACCAAACTTGCATGCGTGTGCTTGTTAAGGGACAGTCCATAAACTACCACGTCACCCAGCCTGGTTTCTTCCAGAGACTCAATCATGCTTACCCCTTTTGAGATACTGGGTTTTGACTGCCCTGCACTGAACCTTGTGTCCACTGCATTCTGAGAATACAGCAAAGGTCTGCGTCATGTACCTATTCCTAGAGCTGGTGACCCTGCTGGAGATGACAGTCTGGCTCCTCGTCTGGTGGGAAAGGACATAGTCAATGGATTTATGCAGATGTACACGAGCTGTGCATCCAGCCCTTCCCTCAGCTCATTCCTTGCCACCCTCAAATCTGTTCCAGCCCAAGTACCTACTCTTATTACAGTAATGTTCCCAAACATTGTCCACCAGTTGCTTCACTCATATTCAGTGAGTTTTAAATTACCAAGTCCTGGCTCCTCTCCTGTATCCAGGTTCTGCTCATGGAAACTGTTGCATCTCCTCATCTTTTGACATTCCTAGTCTCCTCTCCTCCAGAAATAACTAAAAAAAAGCCATAATTTCTCTTCCTCAGCACAATCTAGTTACTTTGGTTCAGTCTGAGAGCTTATCTTCTCTCCTCCCCTTTTTTCTACCCTTCTCCCTGTGGCTGGCAGTGAGCTCTTACCCTTCTCCAGGAGAAGACAGACACCTTCTCCAGATCCATTCACACCACTCTCAACACACCCTGCCTCGTTCCCAGGTTAGAGAAATAGCTTAACAACCCCAGGCTCTGAAGTACCAGGTGGAAACCCTGCTGTCACAGAAAAGGATCATGGGCAGAACCAAGACCCCTGATCTAGTACCACAGATCCCAACCCCTACCTCCATTTTTGCCTAGGGTGACCAGACAGCAAATGTGAAAAATTGGGACAGGGGTGAGGGGTAATAGGAGCCTATATAAGAAAAAGACCCAAAAATTGGGACTGTCCCTATAAAATCGGGACAAGTGGTCACCCTACTTTTGCCCCATCTCATCTCACCAAGACAAAAGATGCATTGAGCTATCGTTATCACTCAGCAGTTGTGTATCTTTTATTGCCTCTTACACATCCCTCCAGGTGTTTTGTATCCAGCCACTCTCCTGCCTTAGTTCCCTCTTCAAATCAGCCATGTCATCCAAAAGACCTTCCCTGGGAAAAATTATACTCAGACAGCCCTCCAGTGGCAGCTGTCCCAATGACAATCTCCCATAAATTGCATGTGGGATACTGTACCTTAGGCAAAATTCCCACCAATGTCAACAGGAGTTTGCCAGACTAAAGACGGAGCCTGTACTAAGGACCCAAATCAGTGGGGGTTTTGTGCAAGTAAGGAGAAAGCGCAATGTGTGTCCTGTTTGTTCCTGTGCTGCAGCTACAGATGGGGCAACCCAGTGTCCCATGTTCTGGTAGTGGGGGCTGAGATTCCAAGCCCCTCGCGTCTCATTGCACAATACCTCAGTACTAACCGTGGGATAAGAATGTGATTAGAATATTTTTGATTAGCTAAACTATATAGTCTGAGGTCCATTCCCACCACCACCACTAGCACTGGAACCCACTTAAGAGCTGAGAATTCACTCTTCAGGGTGGGGGATCAGTCACAAGCCTGGGTCGGACTGCCCTTATCCCCTTTACTCCCCCCCTCATGGCCCTAGGTCAGGCCAGCCTCTCACTTCCCTTTTCCCCTTGGGTCAGCCCAACATTCTGCCCCACCCTTGTTAATGGTGCATTGTCCAGAACAAATAGCCACTGCCTGTTTGTCCAGCCTGAGAGTGTGTGTGTCTGCCTGGGTGTTACTCTGTCACACACTGAATGACTGGGAGGCAAGAACTGCTGCTGTTCAAGAAGTGCCCAGGAGCAGCCGGTGTTACTCACAGTGAGCAGACACTAAACAACCTGTAACAAAACTGGGAGCCCCAGAATCTTGGAACCGTTCATTAATGTTGGGTGCCCCACCTGAGTTCCACGGGCTCTGAGCTCTGCTATTATTATTTGTGTTAACAGCGGCACCTAGAGGCACTGACCAAAATCAGGTCCCATAGTGCCAGGTGCTGCACAGACGCACTGTGAGAGACAGTCCCTGTCCCAGCAGAGATCAGGGCCCCGTTGTGTGAAGCACTGCACAGACACACAGCAGAAGCAGTCCCAGTCCTGGTTGAGATCAGGGCCCCTTGTGCCAGGTGTTACACAGACACAGTCCCTCCCCTGAAGAGTGCCTAGTCTACACAGGCAAAGGAAGGATTGTTATCCCCATTTTACACATGGGGAAATGAGGCCTAGAGAAATGCAGTGACTTGTCTGAGGTCCCACACATCTGTGGCAGAGCCAGGTACTGAACCCAAGTCTTCCAGTGTCTCAGCTCCAAGCCCACCCTTCTTTTTGTGCACCCATTGCTTTCCTTGGGGGTGCTAAGCGCCTCTGTAACAGACCCTGATTGTCTCAGGCTGTGATCAATTTTCATTTTAAACACAGCAAAGGATGCCAAAGGAGAAAGAGCAGTCTCACTGCTCATCAGCCAGCGACCTGCGCACTAGCATCCCTTTGCAGGATTAATTACACAAAGCCAAGTGCAGGCTAGAACAGTAGCTGCAAGCATGCACCTTCTTCTGCCAGGCCTGCTCACGTGAGCCCGTGGGCATAAGTGTGACAGAAGTTAACCCTGTTCTCACTGGCAAACTTTTATCAAGCAGCACTTGTGCACAGCACAGGGCTAGCATGTGCAAACACTGAATCACACGCAGGCCAGTATGAGGGCCTGTCATAAACACAAACGTACGTGTATGCACACAGCCACAACGGGGACATACTTCTTGAACCTGTGCTGCGGTGGACGCTGCTCTCAGGCCCTGATCCCACCACATGGAAATGGACAGTTGTCTATTGACTTCAAGGGGAATTAGAGCAGACCCTTACTCCAGGCAATGACTGTGACTGACTACAGGGATGAGCCATCAGCTGGTCAGCCTCCTTCATACATCCCCTGAACAGTGTACCATGGTTCAGTCCTTGCCAGCTCTCCCCTTATCCCCAGTCACTCTGTGGCTGTGTCCCCAGGCTAGTTATTTTGGTACTAACTCCTCCTCAGTCCTTTATATATCCGTTGTCATGAGTAACGCTTGCTCTGAATGAGTCTCACTCCAGATGGTTGTAAAGGTAACATGGAATTTTTTTTTCAGAGCTATGTACAGCCCTGTCTGTCTTCTGAGATGAAGTCAACAACCAGCATACGTTTCAGCTCCACACCCATATGCTCATTTCATGCTTGGGCAGGGGTGGGCAAACTTTTTGGCCCAAGGGTCACATCTGGGTGGGGAAATTGTATGTAGGGCCATGAATGTAGGGCTAGGGCAGGGGGTTGGGATGTGGGAGGGGTGCAGGAAGAGGCTCAGGGCAAGGGGGTGGGGTGCAGGAGGGGGCTCAGGGCAGGGGGTTGGGGTGCAGAGTGCAGGGGGACTCACGGCAGAGACTGGGGTGCAGGAGGCATGTGGGATGCGGCAGGTGGCTCAGGGCTGGGGTTGGTGCGGCAGGGGGTTGGGGGGCTCACGGCAGGGGGTTGGGGGGCAGGAGGGGTTCAGGGTGTGGGCTCCAGCCCAGTGCTGCTTACCTCAAGAGGCTCGGGGTAACAGCGGTGTGAAGTGGGGCTAAGACAGGCTCTCTGCCTGTCCTGGCCCCTGGAAGTGGCCATCATGTCCGGCAATGGCTCCTGGGCAGGGCGGGGGGCAGGCAGGTGGCTCCACCACACACTGCCCTTGCCTGTGGGTACCACCCCCGAAGTTCCCATTGGCCGCAGTTCCCCATTCCTGGCCAATGGGAGCTGCAGGGGGTGGTGCCTGCAGGCAAGGGCAGCACACAGAGCCCTCTGCCCCACCTCTCCCCGAGTATTTGGTCCTGCCATGAGGGCAGGGGACTGGACTCGATGACCTCTTGAGGTCCCTTCCAGTCCTAGAGTCTATGAATCTATGCCACAGGGAATGTGGTGCTGGCTGCTTCCAGGAGTGGTGCGGGGCCAGGGTAGGCAGGGAGCCTGCCTTAACCCTGCTGCACCATGAGGCTGGCAATCCCGCAGGCCAGACTGAAAGCCCTGACTGACTGGATCCGACCCACGGGCCAGAGTTTGCCCTCCCCTGTGCTAGGGCATTGCTGGTGCTCTGAACAGCCATGAACCAATGGTAATTTACCTAGAGCATCATCATCCTCTGGAATCACCTGCCGTGTACAGGCATACACACAAACATGCACACCGGCATGGGATTCACGCAGGCAGGCAGACACACACACAGAGTCAGATCCAGAACTGCTGTGCACTCAAAGACAAATGCAAGCAGCACAGGGAGACCCATTTTAAGAAAGTGCAGCTAATCCAGTTGGAGAAATATAATTCCATAGACAGATGCACAATAGGAACGAGAAATCCAGTAGGCTAAGGCAGAGATCTGAGTTATAAGGGACAGGACATTAGATGTGATAGGACAGCAAAAATAAAAAAATAAAAGCCAGTGTGATTCTGTGCTATACAGGCAAAGGTAGTGGACAGGGCACTGAACTAGAACTCAGGAGACCTCGGTTCTATTCCCAGCTCTGGCCTGCTGGATGCCTCATTTTTCCCATCTGTAAAATGGGGATAATGCTTCTGACCTATTATGATCCTCATAAGGGCAGGGAGATCCGGCTATCTGGCTCTGCTGACAGACCAACTGTAGTCAGTTGGGGTCCCACATCACCAGAGAGGCTTAAGGGAGGTCAGAGAAGCATAACAAAAAGAACCAGCTGGGCTGGAGGGGTTGGTTTATGAGGAGAGATTAAAGGAGTGAACTCCATCCTGCCTGGTTGGGGGCGGGGATGTGGGCGGAAGGAGGGAGGGGAAGTAGAAGTAATGGGATGAGGGAAAATTTAGGCTGCCTACCAGGAAAATGTTCCCAGCTGTGAAATCCATCAGATTGTGGGAAGCTGGCCACGTGGGACATGGAAACTAGATGCAGTTATGGGGGAGAATCTAGCCCAGGTGTGCAGGAAGGGCTATGGCTGATGGAACCACTAGGATTTACCCATCTCTAAACACTACTGCACACACTACCAACATGATGCAGGCCATGACACACACACACACGGTCACTCAGAATTCACCTCCCACTTGCAGTCTCCTTTAATATCTAGTTTTACATACGTTAATTCAAGGCTCCGAGTGAGCTGTAGCCAGAGAAGCTGTGAGATGTAGCAGGATCGCTGAGCAAAGCTACAGCCCCCAGCCAGCTTTCCCCTCTGCAGAGTGTGGGGGGGGGGGGGGGGGAGAATCAGGTGTCAGCAGGCTCAGGTGTGCTGGAAAGCAGAGCTGCAGCCTGGTAGTGTTACCTGCAACATGAGGCCAGCTTGTTTGGTATCACTGATTGAGCTCGTTGTTGTCAAAGTCAGAGGCCCCACACAAGCTCATGGAACATGCACTAGGAAATGAAACTACCCTCCAGAGAGAAACATGAGAACTGGAAAGAGGGAGATATCATGTTTTGGGGCGGAAACTGAGACCAAGGGCAGGAGTGCAGAGGGTGTGCATTGCAGCCCCAGGAGCCAAAAGGTCAATACTACACCAAGCAGGGAAAAAGGCCTACGTCTTGTAACACCCAATGCAGGGAGATCCCACTGTGCGTGTGTGCATCATGCCAAGCTGGGAGCCTCAAGACCCTATTGCATGTGCAGGTATCACACCATGCTGGGAGTGTGGAGACCCTACCTGTGTGTGTGCGAGCATAGCACCATGCTGGGAATAAAGACCCCCCACTGTGTATCTATATAATATTACACCATGCTGGGAGGCTGGAAACCCGACTCTGTCTTTGTGTGTATCACACCATGCTGGAAATGTGGAGCTCCGACTGTGTGGGCACATGTACACCGCACCATGTTGGGAATGTGGAGATCCTATGGTATGTGAGTGCATCACATGATGCAGGGAATGGAGTGCGAGTATATATATATATATATCACAGCATGCTGGGTGTCTGTAGACCCTGCTTTGTGTGTGTACCGTCACACCATGCTGGGAGTGTGGAGACTACTCTGTGTGTGTGCACACTACACCATAAAGTAGGTTATGGGGCACGGGAAAAGATCCTATTACCTGTACATCACCCCATGCGGTGCCGGTGAATGTGGAACATGCTGAGGGTGAGGGAATTGAGCTACCAGCTGTTTGGGATGGGGAGGGGAGCAGTAGGAAGAGAGTCATTAAATGCGTGTGTAGATGAACAGTGTGACAGGACCAGGAGGAAATGCAGTGGTGTGTCAGACTGTCTATTAACAGTTACCAGCTGGCAGCTGAAGAGACAATTCCAGCCCATCGCTCTGCTATTACCCCTCTCCCATCTGGGTACCGCCACAGTGCCGCTGGGCCAAACACTGCTCCTTTCAGGGCACAAGGGAAAGCTCGCCAGTCGGTTCCTAACACACGTGCATGAGCGGGATGGCATTACCGCCATGCTGGGGCACCTGAGCCAGGCAGCGTCACCACACAGCTGCCTCCCCCATCACAAGCAGCACTGCAATTGAGCTGGAAAAGAGAAACAGCCAGGCAGAGGGGGATCCTGCCAGGCAACCCAGAGTTACTCAGCTGGAGCCAGTGCAGGGCCCTGGATTTAAGTCTGGAGAGCAGCCGTTGAGTGAAGACTCTGCCGAGCAGGCAGGGGGACATTACAGCATGACCTAGCCTTACTGGATCCAAACGTGCCTCTGCACGGTAGGTTCAGTCCCTCATCTCCAGAGCTCAGCAGCCTCTGCTGGGTCTTGGGTGACCTTAGCAACAGGGCTACATTTAAAGAACAAATCACCAGCTCCTCCACTGCTGTAAATGAGCCTTGTTCTATTGATGGCGAAGATTTAATGGCCAAATCAAGGCAACCCTGGTGCCAGTGAAAGCTACAAGTCCCCCAGGAGAACAGCCCTAGACCCCCTGATAACAGCCCCAGGGCCCTGCAAGGACAGTGCCAGGCCCTGCAGAGACCCTGTGGTGAGCTGGGTAGCCCAGGTGGCTACAGCACATGTCTAACGGTTAACTCCATTCTCTGCTGCACACACAGGGCCCAGCTTCCCGTCTGGAGTCAAAGGGCTTGATCCTGAGTGGTGCCAGGCACCCTCCTCTCCCACTGCTCAGCACCGTGAGGGATGGGGCCCAAATGCCAGGAGAATGGAACTGCTGACTCCCATGGCAGCACATGGGTGCCACCATGCATGGGGTGAGAGCTGGGGTCAGCTCTCACAGCAGAGGGCTCCCCCGTGAGAACAGCAGAGGATGGGAGTGGAAAGGCGGGCTGGCGTCCCTGGGGAAGAGGAGAAGGGGAAGTTTATGGGGGCCATGGGGAAAAGTAGGAGAGGTCTATGAGATCTAAGAGGAGGGGGGTTGGCAACTAGGCCACTGAGAACCAATGAGCCTTCACTGGGTGATAACTTCTCTTTATATCCTTGGAAAAGTAAAGTCCTTTGGGAGATGCTGAAGCCTCTGCCTCGCTGGGGGAGACCAGCCCTAGAATCCCTGCCTCGCCAGAGGAGACCAGCTCCTGCGGGGTGGAGGCACAGATCTGCACGAAAGCAAAGAAGAGGCAAAGCAGTGCTTGAAATCTGGCAAAGTGTGGGAAGAGACCCCAAGAGGAGAATGGAGAATGTGGAGTGGCCCTGGGGAACCCATACCACCTCCCCAAAGGCTGGGGAAAGGACAGGGATGAGGATTGGCAGCCTAGCCCACAGCAGTCATGCTCCCCACTCTTCATAAGGGGCTGGGACTCCCTTCCCAGCGTCCCCTGAAGGGAAATGCCATGAGCTGTGCCCTGGAAGGAGCAGAAAGCCTGATCCAGGCCCAGCAGATCCTGACACCTGGCCTCATCAGCTCCAGCACCAGGCAGGGGGGGCTCTAGGGATTTTGTCGCCCCAAGCACGGCAGGCAGGTTCCTCCAGCGATTTGCCAGCGGAGGGTCTGCTGGTCCCGCGGCTTCGGAGGTCCTTCAAAGCCGCGGGACCAGAGGACCCTCCGCAGGCACGCCTACGGGAGGTCCACTGAAGCCGCAGGACCAGCGTACCCTCCGCAGGCAAGCCCTGGAAGGCAGCCTGCCTGCCGCCCTCAAGGCGCCGGTAAAGCGCCCCCCGCGGCTTGCTGCCCCAAGCACGCGCTTGGTGTGCTGGGGACTGGAGCCATCCCTGGCACCAGAACTGAGTGCTCACAGCTGACTGGCCAGGTCTCTGATGGGTGCGTGCCCTGGTGCTCCATTGCATAGCTGGGGGGCAGCGCAATCCCAGTCCCGCTGCCCCGGGAGGTGCCCAGCAAGCCCACGCAGGCCCCTTACCTACTCATGTACGGCGGTTTGGTGCAGAGCAGAGAAGCGGTTGTCATGAGGAGTGTCGCGATAGAACGGGTCCACCATTGTGATCGTCCTGGGAGCAGAGGAGGAGAGCATCACAGGGGGAAGAAGAGTGGCAGGAGGGTGGCAGGGGCAGGGTGGAGGGCAGTGGGAGCCAGCCAGCCTCACCTGCCGACATGGGGGTGGACCCGCCTCAGGGTCTCCGTGGCATTGGGGTTGCTGCCCAGTCCAGTGACGTGGTTGTTAGTGGCAAAGCCGCCCGGCTGTTGGGGCTGGATTCCTCCACGGGTCCATCCTTCACGGTCCACGCCCTTGAGGGTGTTGTCATAAAACCTGCCAGAGGGGAGGAAACAGAGTTAAAGAGCACTGCATCCTGCTGGGTCTGTCAGCTGCCCAGCCCTCCCCCCATAGGCCGGGTGACCTGCTTTGCTTCCCTCCCACACATACACCTAGTGAGGGCACTCCCACTCAGACCAAGAGACAGACAGGGCATGCACATGGAGAGAAGGGAGAGCCCTGGGAGAGGCAGGGTAGAGCTCCCCCAGGGGCAGGACGGGCTGGGGAAGGCAGGGTAGAGCTCCCCCAGGGGCAGGACAGGCTAGGGGAGACAGGGTAGAGCTCCCCCTGGGGCAGGACAGGCTGGGGGAGGCAGGCAGAGATCCCCCAGGGGCAGGATGGGCTGTGGGAGGCAGGGTAGAGGCCCCCCCCAGGGCAGGACGGGCTCAGGGAGGCAAAGTAGAGCTCCCTCTGGGGCAGGGCAGGCTGGGGGAGGCAGAGTAGAGCTCCCTCTGGGGCAGAACGGGCTGGGGGGGGGCAGGTAGAGCTCTCCCCGGGGCAGGACGGGCTGGAGGAAGCAGGTAGAACTCCCCCCGGGGCGGGACGGGATGAGGGAGCAGGGTACAGCTCTCCCTAGGGCAGCAAGGCTGGGGGAGTCAGGTAGAGCTCCCCCTGGGGCAGGACGGGCTGGGGGAGCAGGGTAGAGCTACCCTGGGGCAGGACAGGCTGGTGGAGTCAGGTAGAGCTCCTCCCAGAGGCAGGTTGGGCTGTGGGGAGGCAGGTAGAGCTCCCCCCAGAGGCAGGTTGGGCTGTGGGGAGGCAGGTAGAACTCCCCCTGGGGCAGGATGGGCTGGGGGAGTCAGGTAGAGCTCCCCCCACAGGCAGGTTGGGCTGTGGGGAGGCAGGTAGAGCTCCACCCACAGGCAGGTTGGGCTGTGGGGAGGCAGGTAGAACTCCCCCTGGGGCAGGTTGGGCTGTGGGGAGGCAGGTAGAACTCCCCCTGGGGCAGGATGGGCTGGAGAAGGCAGGTAGAGCTCCCCCAGGGGAAGGACAGGCTGGGGGAGGCAGGTAGAGCTCCCCTTGGGGCAGGACGGGCTGGGGGAGGCAGGTAGAGCTCCCCCAGAGGCAGGAGGTGGCAGTATTTCAGACTCACTTGGCGTTGTAGCTGCTCAGGTACTTGTTGGGCAAGTCTGGGTCGTAGGGGGGTGTCACATATTTCTTGTTGTTGATGCTGAATCCAGAGAGTTCCTGCGGGGGGGACACAGGGCTAAGCTGGCCAGGCCCGAGGGGACCTGCGGGATGCTGGGCAGGCAGCACAGGCCGTGCTGACACTCACCTTGTTCCCCACGTACTCCCGGCCCAGCAGGTTGGTCTGGGTCTGCAGGGGCCTCTGGAGCCCTCGGAACTGAGTGTGGCTTAGGGGCCCTGATCCCAAGACCCCAGGCTGGGGTGCTGCATGCAGCGGGCCCTGGGGGGTGGGAGGAGACCAGGTGAATGGAGGTGCAGTCACAGACGGGGAGGGAGGAGACAGCACACAGACAGGTTACAGGCAGAGAGAAGGATGCAGGCACACAGGGAGGACTGAAGGCAGAATGGAGGGTGCAGACGGGAATGAAGGGGGCAGGCAGGCAGGCGGGGGCAGATAAGAGGTGTGATGGGGGTGAAAGCAGGATGGGGGTGCCAGTGGATTGGAGGGGGCAGGCAGGCAGGTGGGGGCAGATTGTAGGCGGGATGGGGGAGTGCAGGCAGGATGGGAGGTGCCAGTGGAATGGAGGGGGCAGGCAGGCAGGGGCCGATTGTAGGCGGGATGGGGGAGTGCAGGCAGGATGGGAGGTGCCAGTGGAATGGAGGGGGCAGGCAGGCAGGGGCAGATTGTAGGCGGGATGAGGGAGTGCAGGCGGGATGGGAGGTGCCAGTGGAATGGAGGGGGCAGGCAGGCAGGGGCAGATTGGAAGCAGGATGGGGGGTGCAGGCAGGATGCCAGTGGATTGGAGGGGGCAGGCAGGATGGGGTGGGGCAGGCAGGTCGCTCACCATGGCACTGAGGCCGTTGTCTTTGTCCCGGCTGAATCCCGTCTCTCGCTCAGAGCTCTTCGACAGCACGGGTAGGAACTCATCGCCCTGACAGGAGTGGGACAAAGTGATGCAGCCAGGGGCAAAGTGTCACCTCCCCCATCCCAAGGACTTTGCAGCCACCCAGCTCACCTGCATGGGGGAGCAGGGCAGAGGGTGTCACAGCCCGGCCTCTGCGGGTTCTCAGGCCCTGATTGAACTGGAAGCCCCCCAAGCACTGGGGCTTGGCCACCTATTACAGGATCCTGGGAGAGGGCACCCCAAATGGCTTCCCTGGCATGGAGCTATAGCCCAGGAAAGACCCTAACTCTGCCCTCTCCACTTAGTCTCTGGGTGACTCCCCCACTGTGCCCATCCTGCCCCCCCCCATCTCTAGGTGACCCTCCCACCCCTCCCATCCTTTGCCATTCTCCCTCTGCTCCTCCTTCTCCCCCGCTCCCGGTCCCTCTTACATGGGGGAGAGCGCTGGGCAGGAAGTCCGTCTTGGTGATGCTGATGCCAGGTTGGCTCCTCTGCAAGGGAAACACTTGGCAGTGAGGCCCCTTCCTGATGCAGGATGGGCCCAGGATTCCCCAGACAGGCTGGGCCAGGTCTGGCCAGCTCCTCCCCTTGGGATCTAAGGGGGATCCTTTGAGACCTTACTAAGGAATCTGCCGGTGTATGGAGCTGGTCCAGGACATGGGGGCCCCAGGCTGGTAGGGCTGATGCCAGGCTGGGGACGATCTCCCCTCTCTTCCCCTATGTAACTGAGCTATGTATGTTATAAGGGGGGGGGCGGGTTTTGGGATGCTGGGCTCCAAACAGCTTTGGTATGTGTTCCAGGGCAGCCCTGATGGGGCACAGGAGCCTTCAGCCTCACCCCAGCTGCTGCTCAGAGACGGTTCCGAATAAAAGGGGCAGGGGGAAGAGAAACCTACTGGAGTGGCTGGGAAACCAGGGGGGTGGGGTGGGTGGCAAGCTGCACGGGCTCCTGGGTAAGTGTGGGCATGCACAGCTGGGTCACCCCAGGTCCAAAGGGGGTGCTGTGCTCCACTCAGTCCAGCGCAGAGATGACCACTGGGGAAGTGCGCTAGGGCCCAGCACCTACTGGCTCTCCCGGAGGAAGTGGCAGGATTGTAATGGGGTTCCAATGGATGCCCTCAGTGAATCCCGTCTCCTCCTTGGCTCCTATCGTCTTCCTCTGTAAGAAATCTGTAACAGGACACAAGGCGGGGGAGTACACGGTCACCCACATTCCCAGAGGGAATCTAACAGAGCTGGGCAACAACCAACATATCTAAGCCCCTGAAGTCATGTAATGCTGCACCTCGGGGTTCGAACCTCCGACCTCCATCTCTAAAACCATCAGCCTCTCCGGCCAGAGCAGAAAGATCAGCTCTGTTAATGAAGACGGGAGCTGGCTCACCAACCTCCATTTGGTCTAGCCACTAGAGGGAGACAGGGGCTCCCACAGGGCAAGCCCGGCTTGCGTCTGCATTAGCCTCACACTTAACTGGGCTGCGGGTTGAATGAAAAATGCGGCAAACACGGGAGCTCAGAGCACCAGAGAGGAAATGATCACCAGACAAACCAATGGGTTCAGATAAGCTAGGCCGTGACGACGGAGGGACCAGCCCACATAGGAGGGGGAGGAAAGATCCGGAGAAACAGCAAGTGAGCCTGGGCTCTGGCTGTGGTGTAGTGGTGCAGGTGGATAGGGGGCTGAGCGTGGAACCCTGCCTCTGACGCTGCCGGCCTGAAGGGTCACCTCAGCAGAGGTGGCTACGTGGAGGCGAGAGCGATCGCAAGGACAAAGAACCACCTGAACGACAGGGGTGAAGTTGTGCAGCTGGCATGGTCTGTGTAGGAGACAGGAACTGGGAACCCCAGAATGGCTCATGCTCAGGGGGCCAATTCAGAGAGCCCCCCATGCTCCTCCTGCCCTGGGAACCCTACACCCCTTACCATTCCCAGGGGGTTCTAGCCAGTAGAAAGCATAGCTCACCTAGGGTTCCCTTCGTGTTAGGGGTTCCAGTAACTCCCCCTCCCTACTTCCCCAGGGTCAGACAGCTCATCAGCAGGGAGACCCCACCCCTTAAGGCTAGAGCAACAGGGGGTTGTGCTCCCAGGCAGGGGACAGAGAGGGGCTGCAGGATAAGAATAACAAATCATCTTGTACATAGCACTTTCCATCCAACAGACCGTAAAGGGGTTTCCACTAAGACACGGGACCACTTCCCCGCCACTGCAATGCAGCCACCTCTGGGCTGGGACGTCCTTACCAGCTTACAGCGACATGACACAACGACGTAGGATAGGCAGGGGAAACAAAGAGCGCGGCCAATTGAAACTGCCAGGGGAATTTAGGGAGGCAGAAGGTAAGTGCCTGAACTGGAATTTGGCTGGGAAACGGGTTAAAAGTCCTGCTCTTAGCACAAGTCCCAGGGGACCTTTAATAACTACAAGCTGTCGGGACCTTGGCTTCCTGTCTCAGCCAACAGACAGCATCCTCCAGTAGCGCAATGCCCCTTGGCCCCACGCTGAGGCACTGGCTCATTACAGAGTACCTGGTGTGCCTTTCCAAGCCCTGGCTAGGCCCAGTACTGCTTAGACAGGGGAGATGGCTGGGAATTGGCATGGGTACAGGTGTAGCTCCTATGAGTGGGCCTATGGCAGAGGCCTGGTTGGCTGCCCCAGGACATGGCTCAGGAGGGTGCGAGGGGCTCAAGGAAGGACCATACCTGGCTGGCTGGGAATGTCGAAGCGGAACTTGGAGTTATACTCTGTGGACATGTACAGAGGGCCCTGCAAGGAGCAGATGAGAGCGAGTGAACCGGGGGAGGAAATCAACCTTGCACCCAGCCTGCCAGTAGGCCTCTACCCACCTCCTCAGCCTAGTACCCATCCTGCCAGAAGACCCCCACCCAGGGCTCTCACACACCCTGGTAGAAGACCCTCACCCACCTGCCCTGGCAGGAACCCTCTGGTCTGGTGCCAGGGTATCTCCCCTTCACTCCAGCATGCAGGCACACTAGGGCTGCCCCCTTGCTTTGCTGCAATGCCCAAGACATGTTGGGTGGCTCCCAATTCCATCTCCTTTGCTCTGGTGCCAGCAGCAGGTCAAGGCCCAGGAAGATCCAGTGCTGCACTCACATGTCTGGCGTTCTCCCCCTCGACAGAGCCTTTCCCCTGTGGCTTGTGCAGGACGGGGAGTTGTCTGGGTTCCAGCCCTGTGATGGCTTGCGGCCCCTGGTCCCATGTATCAAAGTGGACTTTCTTAACCTGCAGAGTGAGCCCCTCTGGTGAGTCCCATGGCAACAAAGCGCCAGGTCCCCACTCAGCCCCACTCTATATCCCACAGGAGGGTGATCAGAGCCAAGGAATGGCTTATATGGATCTTTGCTGCAGGATGAGATGGGGAGTGTTCAAGGAGGGGAGGAACATTGCAAGTGCGCAGACCCCTGTACGTGTGTTAAATCAGCACCCCTGGCTGCTGACTGTCTCTGGATGCCCCCAGCTGCAGTGCAAGCCCCAATGCCCCACCGCTGCTCCCCCCTCTAAGGGGGAGAGGGCAGAGCAGACTTCATGCCCATTCAGTCCTTGCCCTATCTGCTGAAGCTGCCAACCCACCCCAGCTGTGCGGGTGCTGCTTGTAGCAGGGGCACCTGTCCAATCCAGACTGAGACCTCCCCGCAAACTCCTCATTTCACATAGGCCACCAAGCAGTCACTGGGTAACCTGGCCTCTGGGGTCACATCAAGCCAACTGGACCCGCTCCCTGAAGGAGCCTGCGCTCAGGAGACAGACTGCAGCACTTTCAAGGCCTCTGGACGCTCATTAACACCGTCAGGTTATTTATATTCCCATCTGAACAGAACCAAAGTGTGCTATTGTTTATTATTTGTGTTGTAGTAGCATGTAGGAGCTGCAGTCACTGACCAGGCCCTGCGTCTGCACTGCATGTAAACCCGGGTCTGTGGGACCCAGGCTTGTGGGCTCTGTGTTCCCAAGCCTGCACTGGAGTGTCCACATGGCATTGTAAACCTGGGCTTACAAGCACTGGACCAGGGTCTCATAGCTGTGCTAATGTGTCCATACTTCACTATGCAGACCTCCTGACTCGGGTCTGTGGCTTAAGTTGAGTCCACACTGCAAAATGCCAGGGCTTGGCCCCAAGTCAAAGTCTAGCAGGGTCCTATGACCAACCTGGCTCTTGAGTGCTTGCTGACCTGAGTCAGATCAACGTGTGTGTGGATGGAAGGGGGAATTGGGCTCAAACCTGAGTCAGAACCTGGGCTTTGTGTGCAGTGTAGACATACGCAAAGGTGCTAGGTGCTGTACAGACACAAAACCAGGATGAGCTCTGTCCCAAAGACCTGATGATCGAAGACAAGAGACAACAGATGGATACAACCAAAGCTAATTTGGTAAGTTCCATTTTCCTTGTTGCACGTAGTTAATAAAGTAAAAGGGTCACATTGTTTATAATTACTAAAGGGTTAAGGCTCTCTCTGCCCCCAGCCCCACAATCCAGCACTAGCTCTGGGATGGAACGTACCATCTACACAATCCTCTAGCCACAATTCACCAGGCTGCATTGCCAATGGCAAACCCATGGTGGACAGGGTCGTGATCCATGAGCTGGCCAGGCACAGAGCCAGGGCTTACTGGACACTTACGGCTTTGGTGGTGGGGAAGGAAATGGGCTTGTCTCGAACAAACCCGCTCCCCGGCTGGTAGACGCTCCAGGGAAGGGGGTACTTGCCATCGGGAAGCTGGAGGGGCCGGAAGTGCTTGGTGGTCACTGTGTCATAGTTATCTTGAAGGAGCTGTCTGGAGCGGGAGGAAGAGAACAAGTGCGGGATAATGATAGCTAGGTCTTCTGCAGATCTCACAGTGCTCTAGAAAGGAGATCAGGGTCATTACAGATGGGGAAACGGAGGCACAGGCGAGGAAAATGACTTGCCCAAGGTGGCAAAGCAGGCCAGTGACAGAGCTGGGAAGAAAACCCAGATCTCCCGAGACTCAGGCAAGTTGCTCCATCCGCTAGGCCACGCTGCAGGACAGTCCCTTCCCTGAACGTGATCCCAGCTCTGCACTGATACACCCACCTCCCTAAGAGGTGAGAGGGGAGCAGTGAGGGAGACCTGCCAACCTGGGGTACACTCCTAGGGCTGTCCTGTTGGGATGAACGTCCAGGGTGGGAGAGGGGTCTATAGTCCATGGGACAGTCCCTACCCTGCACACAATCCCAGTTGTACCCAGCCCTTCTCATCTCCTGAAGTACAGCCTACCCCACGGCTGGATTATCCACTTGATCCAGGCTGGCCTTGTAAGAGACGACAGGCCGGTAATTGGATTTGTACCCGGCTCCTGAGTGGTGGCCAACGCGAGGATGGAATCTCTCCTGCCCTGCCGAAGAGAGCAGGGGAATTGCAGCTATCAGCCACACAGGCAATGGGGGCGTTCGTGGAGAGAGAGACACTTGCTCAGATTAGGAGAGTCCTCCTGAGCCCCTAATACTGTTAGAGCTTTTGAAAGGACTTGCTCTTCCAGAACAATCCCCAAGCTCCAAATTGCAATGGCACCTCAGCAGCTGGCATCACCAGGGATTAAACTTGGGAGCCTGAGCTGAAGCAGCAGGTCCCTATGACTGGCACAAGGGCAGGAATCATACATGGCTATACAGGCTCTGGCCACTAGAGGGGACCAGAGAGCACAGATAGGCAGTTCAAGACTGTGTGACTGCGGACAGGGCCAGGGCCAAGCGTGGTGGGGCGCTGTGAGGGGGATTTAGTCCTTAGTGGGTTAGTGCTGGGGACACAGGGTCCTTGCTAGGGAAGCTGACCAGGGTCTTGGCCCTGCTGGGATACTGAGGCTGGGGTCAGGCCAGCAGTGCAGTGTGGGTAAGTGGTGCATGGTGGGAGGGAAGTGCTGCTGGCTGGCTCCTTGAGCCCAGCAGGTCAGTGATGGCCAGCACATAGGGATGCAAGGAAGGTCATTCACACGGCCTGCTGGGGCACCAGCTCCAGGGCTGGCATGGACTTCACCATCCCCTCCCCTAATCCTTTACAGCCAGGAGCACTGGCAGCCTTTTTGGCGCCCTAGGCGGCGGAAGGTTCCGCCCCCAAAATGGCACCCCCAACGGAGGCGGCGGAAGGTCCCGCCCCCAAAATACTGCTGACAACCGTGGCGGCCGAACATCGGGCCGCCGTGGTCGCCACCCCCCAAATGTCAGTGCCCTAGGCAACCACCTAGGTCGCCCAATGGGTTGCGCCGGCCCTGCACACAGCACACTTCCTGCGGGGCCCTTACCGTAAGCCGTGCCGTAGCTGGTGGCATAGAACTTCAGCGGGTCCACACTCCCACCAGCGCTGGTCCTCACATAGGGTGAGACACCGCCCAGAGGGAGGCGCCCCATGGTGGAGGGAGGGCTGGATCTCCGGGGGCCAGCGGCTATAGAGACAGAGGACGTGGTACAGCTGAGCATGGGGATGAGAAGACTGCCACCTACCCTGCCTGACTCAGCTGCTCCTCCAGTGTCTCCCTGGCAACGGAGTGTGAGGTCATACCAGTGGCACTGTGGTGTCAGAGCAGGGGCAAGGACAAAGCCCAGCTCTGAGCCCATTGCCCTTCTAGGGCAGCAAGCCAGTGGACGCCAGAGCCAGGGTAGAGAAGGACCGCAGAGGCCTAGATCTCCTGGGGGCAGGGGAAGGGCCCAGAGCCCTGAGTCCCAGCATCACAATCCTGATTCCAGGGAGGGATAGCTCAGTGGTTTGAGCATTGGCCTGCTCAACCCCACGTTGTGAGCTCAATCCTTGAGGGGGCCATTTAGGGATCCAGGGTAAAAATCTGTCTGGGGACCAGTCCTGCTTTGAGCAAGCGGTTGGACTAGATGACCTCCTGTGGTCCCTTCCAACCCTGATAGTCTATGATCATGATAGGGCCATGAGTCTCTGTGTTACCCCCATCTCAGTGAGAGGGAGACTTTTGGTGGTAGCTGGGTGTCCTGACCGCACCAGCCCCTCAAGCACTCTCCCAGGGCTGTGCCAGCCCCCGCTTACCTTGAAGGGCAACACTTGGTGCACCACAAATTCCTCAAAATCATCCCCTGATAGTGTCCAGCCCCTGACACTGAACCCTCACAGTAACTACTATGTTCACTACTCTCAAGGGAGCAATACACCCACCAGCTTGTTTGAGTCAACCAAATATCCACTCCAGTATAACGACATAGCCCTGGCATCTCTTTACCGGCACAACCAATGCAAGTTTATTAACAAAGGTTAAGATTTAAGAGCTACAGAGCAAGGGTAATAAGAGCAGCCAGTTACACATAAAACCAAAGGTATGTATGTCTTAGAGCCTAAACAACTTTTAACAGGTGAAAATCTCATCTGAGGCAACCTCCCAGCAACACTAGCCCAGGAGGCCAGAAGCCAACTTTCATTAATGGGAAAAGTGCTGATCTTTTTGCTGCCTGACTGAAGGTGTCCTTTTGCCTTTCCCTTATGTGCACCCCCCTCCAAGTTCATTTTCTTTGCAACCCTGACAGGACAGGCCTTGCAGTCTAGTCTCCAGTGTCTTCCCATCCTCTTGTGTATGTCATAGACAGATTTGGCTTAATTTACGTGATACAGAGACACATCTTCTCTCCTGTCTGGCAGAAACCTGTCGGTCAGCTCTGCCTGGTTACAGACTTTAAGACACAGTGCCAGGATGTACACATCACTTTTAATTTATATGCTCAGTACGTACATTTCACAATGGTATTAGTGACCATCATGATGCCAGCTTTCATTTGATACCTTACACTATGCTATTTCTGGATAAATACCCTGACAGCTAGGCACAGCGAGTTTGTCAGGCCTGTTAGACATTGCTGTTACAGGATAGGGGACCCTTTGCCAGTTGGCACTGAGGGGTTCAGAGGGTCACCTACTAACAGTGTCACCCAGAGAGTTACCAGGTGATAGCCCTACAGGGGATTTTTCTTTCCCTCCTCTCCCCCAAGGCTCCTTTTTTGGCTTCTTTTCCCCCTCCCTGAGCCCTTCTGCTCCAGCTCCCCAGGAGAGAACTCCCTGCACCTGTTGGTGGAGCTCCCCAAGTCTGGTTATCCACCCAATCGCCTCTGGGGCAGTTTTACCCAGTGTAGGCTGGGGATTAGCAAGAGGCTCTGGCTCTACAGAGAGGATGATCTGGTCCCAGACTGGAGTTTGCAGACAGTCCAGGAACTTACCGGAGAGAGTCAGGCCCAGCACAACTAGAGGCTCAGATGGCAGGAGCACATGTGCATCCCCCTCACCCATAAAGAAGTGGCACATGCTGAGCATCTTCTTGCTGTACTCTGCCCGAGGAGCTGTCCTTACGAACTCTAGAAGCCCTAGAGAAGGCCCCTCCAAACTACTTAATCATAGAATATCAGGATTGGAAGGGACCTCAAAAGGTCATCTAGTCCAACCCCCTGCTCAAAGCAGGACCAACCCCAACTAAATCATCCCAGCTAGGGTTTTGTCAAGCCTGACCTCAAAAACCTCTAAGGAAGGAGATTCCACCACCTCCCTAAGTAACCCATTCTAGTGCTTCGCCACCCTCCTAGTGAAAAAGTTTTTCCTAATATCCAACCTAAACCTCCCCCACTGCAACTTGAGACCATTACTCCTTGTTCTGTCATCTGGTACCACTGAGAACAGTCTAGATTCATCCTCTTTGGAACCCCCTTCATGGCACCTGGCCTTCCTGCTGCTGCCTGGGTATCTCAGTTGCTTGTACCCACCTCTGAGTTCCAAGGGTCAGCACAGGAATAAGATGTGTTGGTACTTTTCCAGGCTCTGCCCACAACCCAAGCTCCACCCCTCCACTCATGACACAGGCAGGAGGCACTACCCACAGTAGGTTATGAAATTCCTCATCATTATTCTTTGTATTATTGTAGTGTCTAGGAATCCCAGTAGGTGCTGTACAAACCGAACAAAAAGACCTGCCCCAAAGAGCTGGCAATCATCTGATCCTCCCATCTCTTTCTCATTTGCTTCGATCAACAGTGAAAGAACTGACAATGTTAACAGCCACCGCATTGTTCGGCTTCCAAGTTAACAGGTGCAGACGAATGGGAATATTGCCCCTTCTCAGAACCATCATTCCAGGCTGGCTGCCGGCTGAGGCAGAGGCCCTTAGAGGGGCTGCATCACAAAGTGTTTTGTACAAAATCAGGGAGTGAGACTTCTTCCCTGTTCAGTGATCGGGCAGATCACGGAGCAAGAGAAGCAGATCCCAGGGGAGAGCCCTGGGCCAGTTTGGGCCGTGCCACGCCACTGAACCCAGCCCAGCTCCACATGTGGCTGAGACAGAAGCCCGTTCTTCCACCATCAGCCAAGTCCAATGGCCATAAACAGAGACACAGGCTGGCCCAACGGAGAGAATTCTGGGTCTTTCACCTCCCCTGACTCCCATCTGACCCCAGGCTGCATGTAGGCAGACCTTGGTAGAGAGCTGTTCAGATCCTTGAGGGAGGAGGTTTTGAGGGGGGCGGCCTTCGGGGATCTCAGTGAGCAGTATAAACCCATCATGGCTATTGCCACTGGCTGCCCCTCCTGTTGGCATGCTCAGCAGAGAGACCATGGAGCCAGCTGTCCCCAGGGCCGGTGCAAGGATGTTTCAAGCCCTAGGCGAAACTTCCACCTTGCAACCCCCCGCACCCCCATCCTGAGGTGCCCCACCCTCCGTGGCAGTTCCCCCACTCTGCCCTGAGGCCCCCCCGCAGCAGCTCCCCACCCCCACCCTCTTCCCTGACGCACTCCCCCGCCCCAGCTCACCCCTGCTGTGCCCATGAGCACAAGAGTATCCCAAGCACACCGTTGCTGCTTCATTTCTCCCACCTCCCAGGCTTGCGGAGCCTAAGCTGATTGGTACCACAAGCCTGGGGGGCAGGAGAAGTGAAACAGCTCACCCCTGCCCCGCCCCCTCCCCGAGCATCAGCCGGCCGAAGATCCGGCCACCGCGGTCGCTGCCGAAGAAAATGACGGCCCCCAAATCCCACTGCCCTAGGCAACCGCCTAGGTCGCCTAAATGGTTGCACCGGCCCTGGCCGTCCCCCCTCAGCACTGAGGGTCAATCTCGCAGGGACAGGGCTGATCCACACTTATCTGGGCTGCGGAGGGTGCAGGGGACAGAGGGACCACATGGGCAGCTTCCCTCGCTCACTCTGCCACCTCCCAGCTCTGCCCACCCCACAGCCTTCTCCCACTCCCCCCTTACCTGCCCCAGGCAAGGCTCTGGCAAGGTCCTGGCAGGCGCTGGGCAGAGTTAGGAGCTCGCTGGAGGAATGTGCAGGCATGTCCAGTCACAGCTAGTATCCTAGCAACCAGTGCATACCAACCAGCTGGAGAAACAGGACAGCTTCCAGCAGGAGGGAGCAGAGGCCCAGGCTGCAGGGGGATCTCAAAGCACTTTACAGGCTCTCACAAAGCAGGCCAACATCCCAGACGAGGACTGTAGGTATTTCCAGCCCTGATGCCTGATCACAGCACATCTGGCCTGGATGGGCCCTGAGCCACGCAGAGGGCACTACACAGGCACAGGTGCCCAGAATACTCAAGCGCCTGCTGCACCCATGTCCCAATATTACTGTGAGGCAACAGAGGCAGGGAGAGCAGCCAGTGGGGCTGTGGCTGAAGCAAGAGACGATTGCATTAGGCAGACAGAAAGCAAGGGGTGAGGAGATGCAGCCACAGGGTGCCTGGCTGAGAGTAAGTGGTGGAGGGATTGGCCAGGCCATTGGGTAGCAAACCCAGGGGAGCCTTCACCTTGCTTAGCGTCCAGCCCTTCAGCATTCAGGAGGCAGCAACAGCTCACGGCCATTCCTTGGTACTGCAGCTGAGGCTAATCTCCCTTGATCCTGGGACAGCTCCTGTTGAGTCTCAAAGACGCTGAGCTAGGAATCTTTCCCAAGAGCTTCAAGGGAACAGAGCAGCTGCTATGTGTGTCCCAGCTCCCCCCTTTCCACCAGCCAGAGGTCCTGCCTTCTGCCCATTTCTCTGCCCTGCAATGAAATGACAGGACCCACTCCCTCCCTGTAGTAATGAGATACTTAAAAACCTACTGTCCCCAGCTATCTAGAGCCGGCCCCCACCTCTTCCCTTCACAATCTCAGGCCTCTGAAAGCCAACCACCGGCCAGCACCTTCGGTCTCCTCGTTGCAGAGGCTGCTTGCAGGAAAGGAGGATGAGAGAAGAGACAAAGAAAGGAGGAATGAAGGCCCGGTCACTGTAATTAAGGCCCTGCATAAATTGCAGGGTGTTTGTCACAGCTCAATGTTTGAATTTCACAGGACAGGCACAACCGCCAAGTCATTCCTTTCCCTACCCCAAACTGCTGCAATTTTTCCCATGCGGCGGTGGAAGCAGGCATCCTGGCTTCCACCTCCTGCCTGATGCCACAGCTCCTCATGGGGGTAGGCAACAGGTCAGTCCTACCCTGGGGAGCATGGTAGAATGGTGGGCCGGTGCAGCTGTTTCACCAATGACACCAGCTGTCCAAGCCCATCTCAGTCTAGGCTGCAGCTGCTGCTCCCTGCCTGGCTGATAGGGAGAGGGGGACAGCACCGATAACACATAGTGGTTAGGAGCCCTGGACCGTCTCAACCTACAGCAGACCCTGGCAGACCCAGGGGAAACCTGCAGGAGCTGAGACTAGGATCTGCACTTGGCACACAACCAGGTGCATGAGGGGGCCGTGCCCTGGCAAAGAGTGGAGGTGAGTCTGGAATCCATCTTTCCACCCCACTCCCCAGCACTGGGGCAGGGCCCCCAACACGTCATCTCATGCACCCAGTGGCAGACCCTGGGCTCAGCCCTTGCCATGTCTCCCCTGGCCCTGCTGCTGGGCCATGTCTCCTAACAGCAGCACTGTCAGCACTGCTCCCCTCTCCCTGCTGGCCAGGCAGGCAGCTCTAATGACAGCCTGAGCTGGATGGACAGTGTCATTTAATGACACCAGCCCAGCCTGCACCCCATTACTGTGAGTTGTTCCATCCCCACTTCAGTCTCCCCCCTTTATTGGAAAAATCACAATATTGGGCTAATTTCACAATTTCCATGCAGTCCCTGAAGCTGTGATTTAACAGGGCCTTACCGATAACACAAGACAGAGAGATGGCAGCCAGGCCAGGTGCATCCTGGGACTGCAGTCCAAGAAGTAGCTGAGAACAGGCTGGTCACATGGCATTGGCTCCTCCTCCTACTCCTCTCCATCTGATACATTGCAATAAATGAAGTTAAACTCATCAAAACCACTCCTAGCATCTTTCCCATGGCAGCAATTGCTGTAGGGACACAATCTGAACACCAGCGGGAGGGGAGCGGCCAAGAGACACACTCTAGAAGGGCAGCTCTTTGGGGCAGGAACTGCCCACCTTGTCAGTGTTTGCACA
Source organism: Chelonoidis abingdonii (assembly GCF_003597395.2). NCBI lineage: Eukaryota > Metazoa > Chordata > Testudines > Testudinidae > Chelonoidis > Chelonoidis abingdonii. The sequence goes on along the minus strand of NC_133772.1, from coordinate 31,913,320 downwards.
ACCCCAGGCATGGCACAATGGGGGCCTGGCGCATGACTGCAACTCACAGGTGCTTCTGCAACAAAAAATAATTGCACAGGATTCACTCTTGGAAAAGGTTGGAGAGTGCTGAGTTTAAACAAAACTGTTTTCAGCCTGCAGGGTTGGTTGGGCACATAATCATTAACCTCACAAGGGATTGAGCATTGCTGTTCCCTTCCTAGAGCAAGTGTATTTAAATAGGAGGCTAGAGAAGAGTGAGTGGTGGATACTCTTCCTGCTGGGTGGGTCTATCTCCCCAACCCTCCCCTTTACACTGAATTTACCCATTGGTGGGCCCTGGCCACAAGAATTTACAACGAATGGTTAATGGAGAGGCTGTAGCCATCAGAGAGGCCTCCACGGTCAAACAAGAGGAATTACACAATGAATCAAAGCACAATGTCATAATGCTATCACCTTCTGTTTCTCTTGCACCAAGATGCTCTACAAGCTATATACATACAGTCCCACTGAAATGCAGCCACTTCTGAGGTGGACTGCTGCACCCGTACAACAGTGGGCAAATCCACGTAGAAATTCTCATGGTCAGGGATAGTGCTTGAAACTTTATTCGGTGGGGTTTGGAAACCCGGGCAGACGCAGGATTCCAAGAGCCTGGACTGCAGCACTGCACGCTGTCAAATAGGTGTAGGCACCTCAGCCACTGCTGCTAGGGATGAGAAGAGGATCCCGGAGCAGACAGGGTGCATCACTGTTAGGGCTCAAAGAGGTACTCCAGGTCCGGCTGCCGCAGCCTCTGCTCCTTGTTCTTGTTCTTGGTGAACTCTCTCAGCATCACCATGACATCATTCTCAAACACCTCTGGGGTGGGCATTGCTTCTTCAGGGAGAAAGAACACAGGATGAGACACAGCATCCCCACCCCCATTTCTCAAAGTCACCAGCTTCACATCTTTGTGCAGCCAATCAGGAGTCATACTGAACCCAGTCTCACATCCCTCTAAAGTTGTAATGCCTCTTTCAAGTCTGCTTCACTAAACACCATGGGAACTCAGGTCACAGCAGCTAACCACTCCTTCTAGTGAGACCCATCTCAGATGGCAGCAAACAGCTCTAGGATACAGAGGGAGTTAAAACCCTGCACCCATTCAATTAGTGCAATACAGGGGAATTACTTCCTGCCCTCAGTTTATGATCATCCTGTGCCTTGAAGTATGAGGATTGGAAGCCCTGGACATTTTCTGAGCAAGTCACTGCAGTTGCTATTCTGTTCCCCATATTGTATATTGCTGTGTGTGGAGCCCAGGTGAGCTGAGATACACTCATCATCCCAGAAAGCTTTCTGCTCCATCTCTTCATAGGACACAGGGCCCAGCTATAAAACCCAGCTCCTATACATTTTACAAAGATCAGTATCATCACCCCTATTTTGTAGATGGGGAAACTGAGGCAGGGGGAGGGGGAAATGACCCAGCAGACCTGTAGCCAAACTGGAAATAGAGCCCAGGTCTCCTGAGCCCTAGCCCACTGCTCTATCATCTAGGCCACACTGCCTCCCCCAAAGAGGGCCCTGTTGCAATACAGTACCTGTTGCCCAGTAGTAAATATCCCAGTCATTGCTGGGCTCGTTGATCAGACGGTCATAGAGGTTCAGCTGCCTCTCGGTCATGCTGTTCAGATTCTCCTTTGCAAAGAGGCTAAGTGAGGCGAGAGAGAAACCAGGAAGCACAAGGAATACAGTAACTCCCAGGCTCAGAGCCAGAGTCCGTCCAGTCCAGCATCCTGTATGACTCTAGCCAGTGCCAGTAGCAGGCAGGTGTGGGATAATCTACCCCCAAGAAGGGCTCATCCAGGTCTCTAGTAGTTAAAGATCAGCTTAACCCTGTAGCTGAGATCTAATATCCCTGCCACCATCTGTTATCATTAATTATAACTCTGGATACTTTAGCTATGCATAGAAATGTCAGGTCACTTGGGAATCTTACCATGTTCCTGACCTCCCCGACTTCTTGTGGTAGGGAGTTCCACAAGCTAATTATGTACGGCATGAAAAAGGATTCCCTTCTATCGGTTCTGAACTTCCCACTGTTCTATTTAATTGACTGTCCCATTGTGCTTGTTATGCAGGGCTGTCCAGAGGATTATGGGGGTCTGGGGCAAAGCAATTTCGGGGGTCCCTTCCATAAAAAAAGTTGCAGTGCTATAGAATACTATATTCGCATGGGGACCCCTGGGGGGCCAGGGCCTGGGGCAAATTGCCCCACTTGCCCCCCCCTCCGGCAGCCATGTTCTTATGAGGCAGAGAGAACAGAAGCTCCCAACCTTGCTTTTCTAGACCAGTCATTCTTTTATCAATTTATGTCCCCTCTTACTTGTCTCCTTTCTAAAACAATAATCTCAGTTTTTAATTTCTCTCTTTGTGAGAGTTTTTCCAGGCCCTTGTTCTTATGTTCTTGATCATTCTCAACCACCTCTTTTCGGCAATACCCTTTTGGAGATGGGGTAACAATACATCACGCATTAGCCAGCCGAGGCCGCACTACCTATTTATAAGACAGCATTAAAATATTTTATAAGCACTGAATTTCACCTGCCATGGTGCTGCCCATTCCTGGTGCTGGGCTCGGTCCTGCTGAAGTTCCACACAATCCCCTGTAGCTTGACTAATCTCAGGGTCTGGCTACACTTGAAACAAGTGTGAGTGTGGTCGCAGCGCCAGCACTGGGAGGGAGCTCTCCCAGCGCTGCACTGTACTGCATCTCCTCATGGGGATTAGCTTGCAGCGCTGGGAGTCGTGCTCCCAGCGCTGCGACACTGTTTACACTGGCGCTTTAAGCGCTGTATCTTGCAGCGCTCAAGGAGATGTTTTTTTCACACCCCTGAGCGAGAAAGTTGCAGAGCTGTAAAGCGCCAGTGCAGCCAAGGCCTCAGTAACTTGGTGTCTTCTGTACGTTTGTGACCTCGCTCTGCAGATCACTACTGACACTGAACAACACAGGACCTGGCCCGGAACCTAAAGGCAACCTGGGTTCCCCGCCGTGGGGGAACGGGGAAGCCCGGGAGATCCAAGGAGGGGCGGGAGAGCTGCTGGGGAGGCGGAGACCCTCATGCCCGGCCCGTCCCCCAAGAAGGGGGCAGGAAGCGAATCCACCCAGGGAAAGTAGCAGCCCGATCCGGGCATCCCTGCGCGGGGCCGCCCGTACCTGAGCAGCAGGCAGTTCTCCAGCATGCCTCGCTTCCTGCTCTCGTACAGGAGCCGGGCTCTCTTGGCCTGCAGCGGCTCGCCGGGCCGCTCCTGCCAAGGGGGCAAGGGAATCTCCAGCAGGTCCTTCCGCGAGTCGGCCGGGGAGCGCTCCCGATAGCCGCGCCGGGCGGGCAGCGAGCTCGGGCGGGGGGCGCGGAGAGCCCGTCGGGAGAGAGACAGGAGCTGCCGAGAGAGGGGGCGCGTGAGGGGGCGGGGCAAGGACCCGCCGCAGGGAGCCGGGCGCCAGGCTCCGCCCCTCCCCGGAGAAACTAGCCCCACTCACCCGAAGCCCCACCGCCGCCGCCATCCCGCTTCCTGGGCCCGGCCGCTCTACTCCGCCCTCCCCCGCTCTCTATGGTACCTCCGGTCCCGGCGGGCGGGGGGCGGAAGGGGCGTGGCCTGCGGCGGAAGGGGCGTGGCGTGACGGCGCTGGCTGTGGCGGTGAGCGGTTCGCGCGCTTCGGGCCTGCTCGGGACGCTGGGCCCCGGCGCGGTAACGGGCCGGCGGGGACCCCCCCTGGTGACGCGATGCAGCGGGGCTGGCGCGGGAATCGGGCCGCGGGGAGAGGGGCCCGTCGGCCGGCGGCAGGGCCCTGAGACGGGGGGAGCTGGATGGGGCCCTGCTCTCCCGGGGGTTGGGTGAAACTGGCGGGCAGACCCGAGGAGGGGTAGATCTAAGCGGGTGGGAGCCGCGGGGGCACATGAAGGGAGCCTGGGTGGGTAGGTCCAGGGGGTGGGGTAGATTCAGGCCGGGCGCACATGGCCGGCCCGTGTTACTGAGCCGCCTCTCCCCGCAGTGCACCGCACCTCCTTCCTTCCTGTGCCCCCGGGCTCTGGCTCCTGCCGTGGCTGGAAATATGTCCGAGGGGGTGGATCTGATCGATATCTACGCCGACGAAGAGTTCAACCAGGTGAGCGGCGAGTGAAAGCCCCACCCCCATCCGCGGCAGGGGGGGCAGGGATTTGCAGAGAGTTGCTGGGAAGCCTCCTGGAGGGGGGGCTGTTTGGAGAAGGCTGGGCCCCCTTGCGGGGGATATTAAACTCCTGAGACTCAGAGGCTGTGAAGTAGGCTGCAAGGGACCAGAGGTGGATCTGGTTCCTACTCGTCTGGTAAAGGCACGTGATGGAGCTTGTATGCCAGCAAAGGAGCATTATTGTGCTGAAGGTTGGCTCTGAAAATCCCCACAGAGCTTGAGAAGCCTGCAAAGAGTGGAAGTCTTAAGTCATTATCTGAGTTCATGACTCGAATCTGCGGGGACGTGTTTTTCAGCTGGAGCTTGTGCTTGTCTGGTTACAATCTATGGGCAATAGGGAGAAAGAAGTGGGAAGTACCTATTGGACTGAAACATCCCTTAAGCCAGGGAGTTCTGTATTGTTGGAGAAGAGAGCAGTGGTGGATACAACAGATGGGGAATCTAGCCCTCCTCTTCTGCAAAACATGAAGGTTAAGAGACAGGAATTGAAACCAGAAGAGAGCTAGATGAGGTAACTGCTAGAGATCTCTCTGGGACTGTAGTCACATGAACTCCACCTGATTTAGGGTACTCCGGACTTCAGGATGCTGAGCTCTTAAGGAAGTTTATCTGCTTGAATAATGGTGTAATCAGAGAGGTCCCTAAATTACAAAGAAATCACCCTGATGATACCAGGAACTGAAAATCTATCCCAGATTTACAAGGAGAAAATTATTGAGAATGTGTGTGTAATAAGGAAACTTGGGAGCTACTTGAATTCAGTGTAGTAAGGAACATGAATGCAGTGGTCCAAAGGTATTAGATTTCAGAGGAGCAAATTTTGGAGAGTTAAGAAGTCTGGACAGGTTGGTATAATGGAAGCAAGTTCAGCTCCTTGAAGATGAAACTGCTAAGTCTGAGATCATGGAAGAAGGTTAGAGATTCTTAGACAGGAAACTGCAATCAATCTTGATTACTTTCCAGGAGCAAAATGGAAAGAACAAGAGACTGCTAGTGTGGCCTCATGAGGGGTTGAACAGAAATTTGAAGGCAATAGCCCCCTGTTCTGAAAAGGTGGGAGGTTACTAAATGAGACTATACCAGAAGTTAAGCCTTGAGGGAAAAGTTAACAGTGGCAAAAAAGAATGTTAACCATAAGAGAAATGTGAGAGGCTTTTACAGCTATCCTGGGAGAAACAGGAGTGCTTGATTGGAAGTAGATGCATTAATTGAGGATGGTTCTAAATGGATGAGGTCTTGAACGCCTTAGTGAAATCTTACCTTTTAAAAGAAATGCGTACAAATTATGGTATTTCTGTGCTGTAGGACCCCCAATAGCCAGGCTTCATCCCCCCACAGAAAGCAGTTTTAACTTTAAAATAAACATGTCCCCTTGTTTGGAATCCTCTTGGGACTTTAATTGACTGAAAGCATCCTAGAGTACAGCATGGTTATCCAAGTCTCACTGGATCCCATGCTGTAATGATAGGTCAGAATTATGTTCAAGGATGTAGCCACTGAAACAGTTCAGCACAGAAATATGCTTAATTTAGTTTCCTTGCAGTTAACCTTTAACAAGCAAAATCGAGAAAGTAACTTTGGACAGTTGGGCAGTATGAAAACCTAGTAGTTATTGATAAAGAGAGTAGGTATGAGAGAACTTGGAAAATACAAACATATGCAGATTAGTGTATCAGGATTATAGGCATTCTAGGGTAATGGAAAATGACTAACAGATTTTTTGAGTCATTGGCAATTATTTTGAAAAGCCCTGGGGGAGGAAATTGGAGAAAAATAAATGTGCTACTGATCTTCAGAAAACAGAAAAAGAGAGACCCTGGTAATTACTGTTTGGAAGGTCTGTCAGTTCCTAATTAAAATAAAAGTCTATAAACATCTTGGAGGATAGCAGACATATGAGCAGTGTAAGCATCGTGGAATTACGAAGAAAAACAATCAAGCCCCTCACTTGATTGCTTTCTGTTATTTTCACTTTAAAGCACTTATTGTGCCACAGTAATTATCCAGGTTGGCTTGGCTGTGAGTGTTTTCACATGGCTTCAGAAGTGGCTGGAAAAGCAGAAACCAAGAATGGTAATAAAAGGCAATGTATTGAGTTGGGAGGAAGATGTTTACTGGATGCAGAAAAAAATCTGTATTGGATATGATCTTACTCAACATCTTCAGTGGTTCTCTGGAAGTAAAGAGCATGATGAAAACATTCACAGATAAAACATCTCCAGCACACATGAATAGATGTAGTTTTTAAGACTAAAAGTGATCATTGTGATACATCTAGTCTATCCTGCATAACCAGGGCCATTGAATTTCATTTTCATTGGGAGGAAGAAACCTAGAAAGCAACAGTACTAAGAGAAAGAGGCTATGGTGTGATTGTGGGTAGTTTGCAGTGTTGTAGCTATGTTGGTTCGCAGATATTGACAGACAAGATGGGTGAGATAATGAAAGAGACAAGTGTTGGCCACCAGAAGTTGATCCAATAAAAGACATTATCTCAGTCACCTTGTCTCTCTAAGGGTACGTCAGCACGAGAAACTTCAAAGTGCTGCCCCGGGATTGCTTTGACATGCGTCTGTGTGTGGTTATGCATGAACAGTGGGAGGGCTCCTAGAAGTGTAGGACTGGAAGGGACCTTGCCTTCACAGCAGGACAAAGTTCTGTCTCTGTCAGATTTTTTGCCCCAGATCCCTAAATAACCCCCTCAAGGATTGAATTCACAACCCTGGTTTAGGAGGCCAGTGCCCAAACCACTGAGCTATAGCTCCTGGTAATCCACCTCCATAAGGGGAATAGCTCTGAGCTCTGGGGGCGCTGTCCAAGCTAGCGCTTTAAACTGCTTAAACGTTCTGCAGGTGGGGTGATTTTTCACCCCCCTGAGCCAGCAAGTTAGAGTGCTATAAAATGTAAATGTAGACAAGCCCTAATAGTGGCTAGTGAGTTGAGGCTTCTGTATCCTGTTGCATGTTGGATCTCAATCCTGTGACAAGACACCCCTACTCCTGGTTTCCGTGATAAGTGTTACATCGTGTGGCAAAGTAAAAATTCTGCTGCAGCTATTTGTTCACAAAATAATTCCAGAGCACAAGATTGTAATTAAATCTAAAAATGCACCACTTAATCAATATACAACTAGTCCAAGACTCAGAAGGTTCAAATAAAGACATGTTTGTGGATTTGAGTTGCAGCAGGGAGATCTTAGCTGCAGAACATTGTTGCCATACATCCCAGGTGGAGATGGGCTGTAAAGTGCTCTTGTCCTACTGAATGAGGTGACAAAGGCAGTCTTTTACAGCCAGCACATGGCAATGTGGGGAAAGGCCCTGAAAGGCCAGTTATCTTCATGGCAAAGACAATATTGGGGTGAGACAAGATGGAAAAGTGAACAAACCTTGGGAAGATCTTTGATATGTTATAGCTGGAGCAGCAGCAAATAGCATAATTAAGGCTGCAGAATGGTTTCCCTCCCAATCCCGTATTTTTATGCACTTGTAACTTGTAACTGAAACTCACCTTTCAGGCTTGGTCTGTGTGCAAAGGTGACTTTTTTGGGGGTTGGAGAAGGAGTTTAAGCAGAAACAGCTGAACAGTTTTTGAGAATGAGTACAAAACTATTTTCCCTGTTAAAATTCATGTAACCTTTTTAATCACCTCTGCAACTGAAATAGCTGGGGGCAGAAAATGGAAATTAGTCTTGGAAATAGCCCTTGCTTTTGAGAAGGGCTTGCAAAAATTGGAGTTGATTTCATGTAGCTGTGACCTTTCGAAAGTTGCATGCTGTGTCTCTCTGCCACCCTCTCTCTCTTCCCAAGCTCATGAAGTGCCAGACTGCACATACGTGCATGCACAGCTCCCTTACCTTCACATTGAAGAGTATAGGCTGAGATTGTCAAAGCAGCATAGGGGATTCAGCCACACAGGTGGACTTTAATGGAAGATGTAGTTCTGGCTGGTAGGAGCAGAAGCAGCCAAAGCAAAGACCTCTGGGCATTCAGACAACGTCCTACATTTTGGCTAGACTTTCTCAGCTCTGTGCAGATTGTCTGTTTGCTCCAACCCTCCCCCTCCCTCATAGACTCTTCACTTCAGCTTCACTCAGTCCACACCTACCCCATCTTTCTCTGCCTTTGCCCTCCTCACCTCTTTCCCCTTTCTTTCCATTTAGCTGATCACCTCCAAAATAAACCCACCTGCTCACCCCCCAAAATTGCTGCGTTAACATGACGTTTGCTGTCATCACATAGTTCTCTCTGCTTGTGTGTACTACCCTCTTTCCCTCAAACTGTGTCTGTCTTGTTTAAATAAATGGTATGCTGTTCAAGGCAGGGGCCATTTAGTATAATGTGTATAGCCCCTAGCACAATGGGGCCGCCCTCTTGTTTGGCCCTGGCACTACAATAATAAACGTGATTGGTTAATATATTAGTCTCTGACCTGCTTTGAAAATCTCAAGCATAGTGTGGCTGTGTAGCCCTTGCCTCAGCCCGTGTATATCTCGAAAGGTCTTTGTACAATGCAGCACAGTCCAGTTTCTTCTATTTCCCTCTCTTAAAATATCTGCTGGAAATAGGTGGCTATTGCTGGCTAAATGTATGGTGTTAGGAGGAAGAGATGAACAGGACAGGGAGGCAGTTATGGGAATGGAGGAGAGTTCAACCGCCTGGCATAGCTTTTCTGTAGAACCTTAGCGGGCATTTCCCAACTTCACATTGTCTAACCTTGCAGTCTTGGCACTTCCTTTTGTACGGAATGCAGTGTATCTTACAGCTCTTTGCTGCAACCTTAGAGACACATGGCACAGGGTCAGGGCAACTGCATCTGTATTTCCCCTTTGTGGGGCGCCCAGTTTAATTTGCAGAGCGCTCAGCCTTGCACTGCAATATCCCCAGCAAGCCAGACTGCCTAAGAAGAACAGCGCTTCTCCAAAAAGCTATGGCCAGTGTTATTACCAGCACTTATAAGTTACCATGCAGCTCCTACGTTTATTCTTAAATAGTACTACAGAGAAAACCTATTAAAACAATAAGAAAACCTTACATGACTGCTCAGAAGCTTACCAGAGGGCACCCCCAACTCCTGCCCAGGGCTCTGATAGATTTTAGTCCTTCAAAACCCAGAACTGGGTTTTCCCCCTGGTTACAAGTTCATCTGTCTTAGATCCAGAACCCCCATCTGGGCAGATCAGCTGTTTCTTTACATAGCTCGGCCCTTTGATCTTGACCTGCAGTAATGGGTAATCAGCAGACACTGACCCTCTGTTCAGGGTAAAAACAACGGAGAGTCCTTGTGGCACCTTAGAACTCCCATCTTTTCATGTACTGTGTGTATATATACCTGCTACTGTATTTTCCACTCCATGCATCTGATGAAGTGGGTTTTAGCCCATGAAAGCTTATAAATAAATTTGTTAGTCTTCAACAAATTTTTACATCTGATGAAGTGGGTTTTAGCCCATGAAAGCTTATAAATAAATTTGTTAGTCTGTATCAGTAAAAACAATGAGGAGTCCTCATTGTTTTTACTGATACAGACTAACATGGCTACCATTCTGAAATCTGTTCAGGATGGAGCTTCAAAACTGCATAACAGGAGGTGGGGAATTTGCATTAACCTCTCCCTAGGGGTTTCCCCAGGAAATTGACTTCACACTTACTGTCCCCCAAAGTCCATATGTGTCTGGGACATTTTCAGTATAGTCTTTTAAACTCCTAGGTCTCTTATCTGTTGCATTGCCCCCCTGCCCCCCCTCCAAGGTGTTACATACAATGCTGGCCCACAGTAATACATGAACTTTTACAAAATATTTCAGGAAATTGCCATATCTGCCTCAGCTTGTTACTTTGATTGTCTGGGACTGTCTTTTTCTGTAGATGCACTGTGCCTCGTGCAATGAGGTCCTGCTCTGGGACTGGAACCACTAGGCACTACTGCAGTATAAATAAGATAGCAGTTTATACTGAGAAATACTCTTAGTACTTTAGGATTCCAGGCAAGTCATAAGTATGAAAAATACACATTAAGTGGAATTCCACATATTCTCCAGGTTAAATATAGCATAGAGATATATCAGAATTAAATCGTGCCTAGAGCAAGAATTTGAAGGTAGATCAGTTTTGTGGCTAAGAAACTTCTTCAGTTGCCCGTGAAAGGTGGTGATGCTGTTTTTTGTTTGTCTCCCCCACCCCCCCCAAAAAAAATAAAATAACAAGATGTATGTCATATTCAGGGACTACCATGATGATCAAAATATCAGTCGTCATCCTGAAAGGAAATCTGCACAACCCCTGCAAAAGATGAGCTTGGGAGCTTAAATTTATAATTTTGCTAGATACTGAAAATCATGGGCTCAATAGAGACACTGGATGTATGGCTTATTACAGCAATCTATAACCCACTATCATCTACACCCCAGCTGCTCCCCTGCCCCTTCCTTTCCTCCCTGTGACTGGCGGGGTGTTAACAAGCCACTTCAAACTACTTACACTTAATAACCTGCTCTACCTTGTATTTAGCTGTGACACTCTGATTAAGTTTTCCAGCCCTGAAGAAGAGCTCTGTTTGAGCTCGAAAGCTTCTCTCTCTCACCAACAGAAGTTGGGCCAATAAAAGATATTACCTCTCCTGCTTTGTCTCTCTAATATCCTGGGACCAACATGGCTATAATAGCACTGCATACAACATAGGTAGATCTAAGTCAGTAATGACACACTGAACTTTGATGGCAATGAAAACAAATGACAAAATGCTACACGTTCTTTTTGCAGCTACAGACTAACATGGCTGCTACTCTGAAACTTGTGTGTCTGAGGTTGTAGAAGAGAATTGCCAGATGCTGCATTTGAGAACCAGCCTGCTGCCCTGTGCTTGGACTTTGTTGTGAGGGGCAGGAGCAGTGGCACAGAGATGACCTTAGGATGTTTGATCTGCAGAGGTGTTTTCTTTCATTGAGCCCCTGCTCTTTGGTGTGCCTTTATAAAGGTCAGGGTTTTCTGATTGCTTTTTACCTTAGAAATACCGAGTTTGGCCTGGCTCTGGTCTTCTGGCAGATGTTAAAAGTACAGCCAGGCCACCTTAGTATTCCATTAACGGGTTTATGTGGCACACAGTAGCACCCGGTTAAATTAAATTAATGGGAGGTTGGGGGGTGGTTAATAGACAAGAGCAACACATTTGTAGGCAGAAACTAAAGAGAAAACCCAAGGGGGAGATTTTTCAAAAGCGGGCATCTAATTTCCATTGTCTGCCAATGTTAGGCACCTAACACCAATTGTATCTATGAATATCTCCCCCTGTGTGACTGAAAGCTAAAGAAAGGAAGAGGCTGGCTTTAGAAGATAGGCTCTGCTTTGGGATGCTAGCTGCAATCCTCCTTCTGTTATCCCAACAGTAGCCAAAAAGAAAAGGGACTTGAATCCCTGCTTAACAAAGTATGCTAATAATTGACTGGTTGGAGGACAGGCGTTTTGACTTGGATGGGGAGACACAGGCACTGTAAAAGGGCAGCTGGACCCAGATAAATGCAAAGGAAGGGGATTTCTGTGTCGGGGGAGAAAGCACATTCGGTGGTGAATTCCACAACTGAAGAATTGTAGCAAATGTGGGGTTCTGGATATTAATTCAGAGATTCGAAGGCCAGAAAGGACCATTGTGGTGATCTAGTCTGAGCAGATGTACAACACAGGCCAGATAACTTCTCCAGAATAATTCCTAGAGCTGATCTTTCAGGAAAACATCCAATCTTGATTTTAAAATCTTCAGTGCTGGAGAATCCACCATAACCCTTGGTAAATTGTTCCAGTGGTTAATTACTCTATTAAAAATCTATGGCTTATTTCTAGTCTGAATTTATCTTGATTCAGCTTCCAGCCAGTGGATCATGTTCTGCCTTTCTTTGCTAGACTGAAGAGCCCATTATTAAATATTTGTTAGTCATGTCAATACTCTTCTTATCAAATGTGGAGCTTGCCAGACCAGTTTGCGGCTGCAATGGATCAGGAGTCTCGTTGCGTGACCCAAGATTGCTTGGTTAATAGTGGGAGTACTCATGATCCAAGCAGTGGATTGCATTCAAAGTCCTTTGTAGGGTTGAATCTCAATTACTTGCCAGTCATCATTCCTGATGTAGATACTTATAGACTCTGATCAAGTCATCTCTTAACGGTCTCTTGGCTAAGCTAAACAGATTGAGCTCCTTGTGTCTGTCACTGTAAGCCTGCTTTCTAATCCTTTAAACGTTCTCGTGGCTCTTCTCTGAAGCATCTCCAATTTATCAACATCCTTCTTGAACTGTGGGGACCAGAACAGGACACAGTATTCCAGCAGTGGTTGCAGCACTGCATTTACAGACACAGCCCATTACAAAGCAGGGAGGCAATCTCTGTACAACTTCAGTGTTGGGATGCAAGCTACAAAATTCAGTTCTGGGCACTTTGTTATCGAAAAGGTGGCAATATATTGGAGGAGGAGGGGTTCAGAAAAGGGCAGGAGAAATGCCCGGGAGCTGGGGAGATTAAGTTGTAAAAATATTTGTGGCTTGGCTAAGCGATGACTATGGGGAGGCAGAACTGTTTGCAGGGAACCATGGATCTGAAGATGACTTACTGAATGGTAGAAGGTCTAGCTAGGATGAATGGAAGGAGATTGAAAGAGGGCAGTTTTAGACCAAGTATCCAGAAAGGTCCCCCGTGGAGACTTATATAGGAATGTGGGGTTAGTGTTCCAAGGCCGGAGGATGGTCACCCCTCCCTGGAGAAATGGACTGGTCCAGGCACTAGGGGGTGATCTGTTTCATCCCCTGAACTAAGGCATGTACCTTCCTGGACTTCAGAACTTTAGCGTGAAAATGATGCATCAGGTCAGATCCCACCCAGCTGAACTCATTGGCCATTTTATCCTTGATTTCACTGGCAGCAGGAGCAGGCCCTTAGATGTGTGTAATAGCTTTTAAATGGCTCTCTTTCTCAAAGGAATTGTCCTCCTGATTTCATGCCTCTGGCCTATCCTGGATTTACACTCCTGCTTATATTGTCTCAGTACAAGAACAAGTGTGCAGTTGATGAATTTGAGATAATTAACTTCAAGCATATGAAATGGCTGCTAATGCATAGTTAACCTGTGCCATTTTTTGCTCCGGGGTGTCAATAAAACAGCTTTATAAGAGTTTTGAAAGGACCGTAGCATTTGTTGTAACAGTAACCGGGATAAAATAAGCTAAGGGCTATAATGCTTTATGGTCTAATAACGGTAGGAGGAAATTGTCCCCCACTTGGATGCACGGCTTCCTCAAAAGCCTCCTGCCACCTCGGATTCAGGTCTCCTAAGTTGAGCCTGGCCAGGAGATCTCAGAGGAAAGCCCAGATGCTGCATTAGGCAGTGCTCTTTCCTCTCAGTGCTGAATCAGTGCCTCAAAAGTTTGCCTGGGGGTGCTGTGCCTCTGGGATCAGATGTAAAACAGAGGTCTCGGACACTCGTGATCAGAAGAGGAGCCTTAGCCAGATTCTATTCTGCGTTAGGAAGTTCTCCCCATAGTTTCATTTGGATGCAGTGGTGTTCACTTCGTGTCCTACGCCGTTGTCCTTTTTGTGACTCTGAATGAGTCACATCTGCATACTGACACACACGCTGCTTCCATGAGGCTGCAGAACCCACATAGCTACAGTTGATAGAGCCACATTCCACTGTGCCTCTTGCGTTGGCAGAATTGTGGTCTCCGTTCCACGTCAGAGGAGGTGGGGCTAGTGAGAACCAATCTGGATTTGAAGTTCTCAGAGAGAGTTGGTGGCAATGAGAAAAATCCTGTCTGTCATTGAACTCCTTCGTTGTCTGAAATTTATGGCAGGAGCTTTGCAGGCACTTAGAGAAATGAGTCCTTGCCCAAGCCACTTACAGTCTGAATCAGGCAGGAAAAATGTTATACCCAAGGTAATAATTCAAATTTAGGATGTGGAAGACACAGAGAGACTGAAGAACCAGGAGTGTCCCTGTTACATGGTACTTCTCAGCCCAGTAGCATTCCTTCCCATTGGCTTCTGAGAGTGGGTGTTCTAATGAAACTCCGTCTGGGCAGGAGAGAATGATTCCTACTCAGGATTGTTTTGTGCTTGGTGTTTAATCTCTTGGGCGCACAGGCTGTTTACCTGCAGATCAGAAGCACTGAGCAGGGCAAACCTCCAGCCTGCTGGAGCCTCTCCCTTGACATGACTTGCTAGTGATTGATTGTTGCCGAGCTGGTAAACTGGCCCCGTGGGCTTGTCACAGAAATGCTCACTGATCTCTTGTGTGTCCTAGGACTCCGAATTCAGTAATGCCGACCAGATGGATCTGTACGACGACGTGCTAGCAGCAAGCTCGCAGCCGCCCGAAAGCCGCACCAGCAGCTCGGAGGCACCGACCGAGATCCGCCAGGAGCAGTCCCCCAAACCAAACAGCAAATCGCCTGCCATCCTGTACACCTACAGCGGCCTGCGCAACAAACGGGCTGCTGTGTATGTGGGCAGCTTCTCCTGGGTGAGTTAGGTCACTGATGCCTGCTGGAAGCACATGGCCTAGTATGACTGTCCTCCACTTACTGGGAACAGATGCGGTGTCTTCAGTGCTTGCAGCCTGGGCTGCAGTCATATCTGTCAAGTGAAGTGAAATCAAGCTTGGTCTGTATGTGGATGGGGATCCTCTAAGGAAACCCATGTTCAGTAGAAAAGGGTGTGGTATAGGGGGCTCTCTTTCCTTTGTATCAATACTGAACCAGTGCCCCATCCTGGGCTTGCAAGGGCTGTGCTATCAAACAGTTAGTGAAGTGTGGTAGAACAGAGACCTTGACCACCTGTGGCCAATGGTGATCTCATGGTGTGGACTGCATGGGACTGGGATATGGAGCTTTTAACACTTCAGAGCTAGTGCAGTGGGAGGGTGATGGCTCTGGGCCAGCTTATGTGCTCTTGTGGCTGTGTGCTGACTTAATGACGTGAGGTGGTAGCTCTGTGAAGAACAGATGTCCCCACCACACAAGCCACTGACATGGTAAGGACTAATTGTCCCCTTTGTTGGTAGTCCCTGAAAAAAGCCAAGGACTGAATGGGCCTGGAGACTCAGCTCTGGCCCCACAACCCCTGTGATCCTTCTTGCTCCAGACCTGTTGGTGGAGTGGCATGGGGGTGAATCTTACCTTACTGCTCAAACTCTGTACGCACAGCCCTTCAATCACCACAGCTCTCAATGATGCCTTTTCTCAGATCTTACGACTGTCATTTACAGCTGCCTCCCTGGGGATTGATGTCTCCCAGACAGGATTACTAGGCTGGGCTGTATTGTCTTCCCGCTGAAAGCATTTGTGGCATCAGAAACTGGAGCCTACACTAAAGATCCTAGGGGGATATTGAGCAGGGTGGGCCATGGTGGTGATGAATGATAGATAATGCTAGTCCTGGAACAAGGGTGTGTGGCCCAGAGATCCCGCCATAGGGCCTCAGCTGCTAACGCTGTCCTCTTCCACCTGTTCTCAATCAGTGGACAACTGACCAGCAGCTGATCCAGATTATTCGCTCAGTGGGGGTCTACGATGTGGTGGAGCTGAAATTTGCGGAGAACCGAGCCAATGGGCAATCCAAAGGGTGAGAGCTCTGAAGGGACCCAAGGCCTTCTGGCACTGGGCCAGTCCAAAGAGTGAACACTGTTGGGGGAGACCCTAGACCTTTTCTTCAATGGGTTTGTCACCATGATTGTTGGCCTGTTCCCCGTGGGCAAGGTGTCAGCAGGCCTTCTTGTGGAGCTGTGTGGAAGCTTGAAAGATGCTTGTGTGAATGGATCTAGTGTGCCAAAGCACAGAGGACGAGGTAGCAAAGAGGTGGTGGGGAGCTGATGGGAGGATCATAGGAATGCTGGTTACCCTGTGGTGGTGGGCTGGATTCAGCTGCAGATGGATGTCCATAGTGAGAGGTGTGGATTGCTGCTCTCTATGCTACCTGGGCCATGGGGAGAGGTGTAGATTGAAGCACCCATGGTGGCTCGTTGGGTTGTCCCCACAGATTATGGTCGGGGGAGGAGGGCAGGCTTGGTCCCTTGATGTGATGGGGTACTGGCCTGCCATCATCTGCTTGTCTCTGGCTCCCTCCAGGTATGCAGAGGTGGTAGTTGCCTCTGAGAACTCAGTCCACAAGCTCCTGGAGCTGCTGCCTGGCAAGATCCTCAATGGGGATAAGGTGGAGGTGAGACTAGCCACCCGGCAGAACCTGTCGCAGTTCGAGGCACAGGCTCGGAAACGTAAGTGGGACAGGCCCGCCGCCAGGGCTGGGTGCAGGGTGCATGAGGAAGGGGAGACTCCCATTGGGCCCTTGAGATCCTGAGCAGAGCTTCAGCAGCCTGAACCAACCAAAACCCTGGGGTGGGGGCTGAATTTCCAGGAGTCTCTGCGTGTTTTTCCTGTTGCTGCTGAGTCTGACCAGATCCTGAACCGAGTCTTTATGATCCCATTTTAGGTGCTCATAGACTGCGAAGATCCCTCGTAGCCTCCTCCTCCTCCTCCTCTCCAAACTGAATGGGCTTAAGCTCTTCAGCCTACCATCATAGCTAAGACCCTCCATATCTATTAGTAGCTCTTCTCTGGACCTTCTCCAGAATTTGTACATCCCTGCGGAGGTAAGGTGCCCAACACTGGACGCAGTAATCCAGCTGGGGCCTCACCATGGGCCTTGTACAATGGCCTTTTTCCTCAGTCTGATGGCCCAACATCTCAGCCCAGCCCCAGCTAGGGGGCGCTGTGCAGCTGGAGGTGCCATCTTTCCAGGGACACACATGGCGAAACTGGCCACCTGTGGTCATTGTCGATCACATGGCACGTTTCGTAAGAGGAGAATTACTGTCCCCAGTGCCCTGGACAAACTTCAACTGGGCGACTGTCCTGCAGCCTTCACGTGGCCCAGACAGCTGCAGTGAAACACCAAATTTTCCACTGCCCATCCTGAATTGTCAAAAGGAAGTGCTCTGCACTGTCAGACCGCTGCTGGCTGCATTTCAGTGGCAGGTGAGAGGTTCCTGTGTTCTGTCCCTTACCTCACAGGGCTGTTGTGAGGCTGTGGCTTTGTCTGCACTGGGGAATTGCCCTGGCTATAGCCATTGGTGTAGCTGTGATGGAGCCGACTAACACCTGGCATTAATGGAGCTTCTACCTGGATGAAACCAGGCCAGCTCATAGCAGTTTACCATGGACACTAGGGGGTTTGCACCAGTGACTGTTACAGGACCACTCACCAGAACAGGCAAGGCCTCAGTGTGTCTCCAGCCCTTTGATTCTGGACTGAAAGGGGCTAGAGAAGGGAAAGTTTCCTTGCAGTAGTAATCTCCCTTGGCTTGTTCCCATGGCTGCAGATGAGCAACATCTGCATGTCTGCTGCAGATCTAACCCCCTCAGACTCACTCATGGTCAGCATCTGGTTACTTGTTCTCCAGTACTTGGTAGCCATGGGAGTTCTGGATCCAAGCTATGTCCCTCTAAGTTTGTTCACCTTATAATCCCATCAGCCCTTTCCAGATCCACTCCCCTAGGGGACTGCAGGCTCTCTGGGTCAGGCTCACTTAAAGTATTGGCAGGATTTCAGTGTCTGCCTCTGTGCAGGCCCAAACCAGCTGTATTAACCAACAAACAGGCAAGCTCTGACTCACGCAGTGCCCGGTGACCTCTCCGCTGCAGCCTCTTGCCATTTGTCAGGGCTTTTGGCTTCTGCCCAGGTAATCAATTTGCTTTGCAACTTCCATCCCCTGTGTTCTTCACTGGGGCACTGCCTTGGAAGCTTTCCTGATGTCTTGGTGGAGAGCAAGCACACCCTAGCTGAGGCCCATGGAAGTGGAGGCTACGTTTGGCTGGCTGGATCTTTCTCTTGGCACCTCAGACTCCGCTGAAATCAGGCGTGTGGCTGTGGGAGATGGGTGCCCCGATCTTGAGGTGGGGAGGTGACCGGGGCTGGTGCAGGATCCGGGGGACGAAATGTCCGTCCCTCAGTCACTGGGTCATTCCATCCGCCGCCACCTTCCCCCCTCCCCAGGCTTGTGGGGGGCTGCTGCACCAGCTGGCTCCCTTCAGGTGGCTTTCCTATGGGTGAAGTCACCCCCATGCTCACAGGCCATTCCTTTTCTCTGCTGGCTAACAGGGGTGCCGCCGAGGGCTCACTCCCGGGACTCCTGGGATACGATGGATGGCCGAGCCACGCCAACAGAGAATGCCGTGCCGCCCCCTCGTGTGGAGAAGCCCCCTTCCGTGCTGTCTTTCTTTAACCGCCCCCCTGCTGCCATGCCCCTCATGGCTCTGCCCCCTCCCCCGATGCCTCCCCCACCACCTCTCTCCTCCAGCTTTGGAGTGCCGCCTCCCCCGCCAGGAATCCACTACCAGCATCTAATGCCCCCTCCCCCTCGACTGCCCCCCCACCTGGCTGTGCCACCTCCAGGAGCAGTCCCTCCCGCCCTGCACCTCAACCCTGCCTTCTTCCCCCCGCCAAATGCAGCACTGGCTCCCCCGCTGGATACCTACAAGACCTCTGCAGCATATAACCACAGCAGGTGAGAGGAGCTGCAGCCTCTGCTGCATTTGGAAAGGACGGGCTGGGATTGTGGGGGCAGGAGATCTGGGTCTACTGGACCCCAAGAGGGCAAAAGGTGTTGCTATGGGGTGCCAGGTTGGTGTCCCGGGGAACCTCTGCCAGGTGGGCAGTGAGCCTGGGATGCGCCCTGGTTGGTGCCCCTGGGGAGCTCTGCAAGGTGGGCATTGTCCCTCAGCACATGTTAGTCAGTTCCCAGGGTTGGGAGCCTTCTCCTCGTGCCCGGCTGACAGGCGCATGCTCTGTTCTGTGCAGTCGAGATCTGGGCCCACTGCCTACCCCGGTGAGCGAAGCCGAGTTCGAGGAGATCATGAACAGGAACCGAGCGATTTCCAGCAGTGCCATTTCCAAAGCGGTGTCCGGAGCCAGCGCAGGTAACAGCGTCCCCCTGACACCTATCATCCTCCATCCCCTGCCCGGTCCTTTTCCTCACCCCTCTCCTCATCTCCTGCAGGGGATTACAGTGATGCCATAGAGACCCTGCTTACGGCCATTGCCGTTATCAAACAGTCCCGCGTAGCCAACGACGAGCGGTGCCGCGTCCTCATCTCCTCCCTCAAGGATTGTCTTCATGGGATTGAAGCCAAGTCCTACAGCATGGGTGCCAGCAGCAGCTCCTCCAGGTAAATCCTTGCCAACCAGAGTAGAAGGGGAGACCTCCTTGCTCTCATCTTGGGCCTCTGGTGGAGATTTCAGGGGCAGGCACAGCTCACTATCGTTTGGGGAAGACCTGAGTGGGAGGCAGCAGCCCCTTTATCTGAAGATCTGGAGGGGGTCACTTGGGAGATACTCAGCGCCTGGCCTTGTCTTCCAGAAAAAGACACCGATCTCGGGAGAGGTCGCCCAGTCGGTCCCGTGAGAGCAGCAGGAGGCACCGGGACCCGCTCCATAATGAGGATCGGCACGAGGACTATTTCCAAGAAAGGAACCGGGAGCATGAGAGACATCGGGACAGGGACAGAGAAAGGGACCGGCACCACTGAGAAAGGTGAGCTGGCCCGAGGCCCTGCTCCTTCTATCCCCTTCATGCTGCGGGGCCATCTACCTGCTGCTGATGGAACACCCTTTCCCCTAGAGGGACATGGCAACTTCCTAGGGGTGCAGACTGGACGTTACGCAGTCCATTTCCCCTGGCTTTTAGCAGTTGACTGTCTTGGCTAACATGGCAGCCCCTCCAGTTAGTGTCATAACTACAGTCAGTGGCTGCCCTCTGGATCTCAAGCAACAAATGATCTTTCATTGCCCGCAGCGAGTGTTCCAAGGGGGAAAGCCCCAGGGGAGAAGAGAAGGGAATGTCCCCATATCTCCTCTGATTGCTGCTGAATAACCAGCACTGAAGTCCCCCATTGGTGGTTTTCCATTGAAACTGCAAACAGCTTGGTGCTGCTACTCATTCACATGCATCAGCAGAGTCATTTCCAGTCCCATTCCTCTCCTTTCAGGGGTTGGCTGCACTGGCACTTTACAGCGCTGCAACTTTCGCGCTCAGGGGTGTGAAAAAACACCTGCCTGAGCGCTGCAAGATACAGCGCTGTGCGCTCCCAGCGCTGCAAGCTACACCTGTAGAGGATGTGGTTTACATGCAGCGCGCTGGTGCTCCGACCACGCTCACACTTCAAAGCGCTGCCGCGGCAGCACTTTGAAATTTCAAGTGTAGCCATACCCTCAGTGTCTTCGTTTGATTGATTTGTAGCAGGCTGCGAACCTACACTGCCCACACCAAACAGCAGAGAGCGAGCTCCTTGCCCTTTGCACTCTGTCCTCCTTTCTAGGTTCAGTGCGGGCAGTGTGAGGACAGGGCTTTCCTTGGGCAGGTATCCTCTAGCTGTGGAATTCACTTCTGGGGTTAGCCTGCCAGAGTCCCTCATTGGCTGATTACAGCACCCTGCGATGTCCTCACTTTCTGTTAACCATCTTCAGAGCCAAGGGGCACTGAGCTCTGCTGTTGGTGGGTGGCTTGGCTGGGGAGAAGTGGCTTTGCCCACGTGTTGGTAGCTGGGCAGAGTACGAAAGCTTCTTGGATTTTAGGATGTAAGTGTCAATAGCATGTCCCCCCGCCCAATAGTTGGCGGACATGATAATGGTCTTCAAATACTTGAAAAGCTGCCATAAAAAAGGTGAAGAAAAATTGTTCTCTCTTGCTACAGAGGACAGGACAAGAGGCAATGGCTTTAAGCTACGGCACTGCAGATTTAGATTAAATCTGCTTCCTAATTCTGAAAACAGGAGGACAGTGGAACAGTCGTGTCTAGGGAGGTTGTGGAAGCTCCTTCACTGGAGGTTTTCAAAAAGAGGCTGGGCAGCCACCTGTCTCGGATGGCTTAGACACAACAAATCCTGCATTTTGGCAGGGGGTCAGACTAGAACTAGACCCTTGTGGTTCCTTCTAACCCTACAGGTCTCTGGTTCTATTATAGCTCTACTGGAGAGGGCAATGCGACCTCTTAAATTAGGGCTGATGGGTCAGGGCCGCCAGCTTCAGGCCATATGCACCTTTCAATCCACAAAAAGTTTGTCACTCCTACTATTTCAGAATCACTTGGTGGGTGAGGGGAATGGGGGGGCACGACACAGTTTCCCCTGTGTCACCGACGTGTACAGCCTCTCCTGCTTTGCGTCGGGGCTTTTGTACAGCACTTGGTCCTAAAGAATTAAAAACTGTTACCCACTAGATTTGCCACTGAAGGTCTTGACTATAGCCCAGCAGCATGACCCGTACGCTGCCCCTGCTCCCCTCTGAGAGAGGCTGCCACTAAGGAACCAGCTGACTCAGAAATTACAAAGCATCAACCCTGCAAACATAACATCCCATGGGAGCTCTCCTCATCCTGAACTAATGCCAGAATTTCTGCTGCCTTCCCTACCTCTAGCTGTACTGAGATGGGCGGCGTTAGAACTACAGTATCCTCCCGAGAGGCCATGGTGTTTTGTTCCCATTCCTGCTGTGTGGGAAAGTTCTCCCTGCAGGACTCAGTGCACCAGTTGGGCTGCCTCTGGGTGAGACATAGGATGGTGGGGTCTTTAGTCTGTTGCGGGGGGAATGCTCTGCATTTTGTGCTGCTTTAACGATTTTATTTGGCAGTGGGCTGGTGCCTCTTAAATGATCTGCCTACTGCTGGGGTGCCTTCACCTCTGAGCACTGCCAGACCCGACACACTACTGATTTGTACCAGGGTAAGACCAAGAGGCCGCCCACTGTGACTGGGCCAGCAGCTGTGCGTTTCTTACCCAGATCAAACCATTGGTCTCTTGGGGAGCCCTGGGTTTCAGACCCACGATTGCCTTATGCTTTTAAACAGTCATCCCCGACCCCAAAATGTTTCTAGCGTGAGCATTGTCCAGGCATGATGGGGGCCTGGTGGTTAAATCAAAGAAAGGGGGAGTTAGGAATGGAGCCCAGCTCTCCTTGCCACTGATTGACAGTGAACTTTGGCAAGTTACTTCCCTTTTCTGTGCTTCAGTCCCCCCCTGCCCCCGCCCCCCCCAATGGCAGTAGTATTTGCCTACATGCCACGTGCTTCTGGCTTAACCCATTACCCTTGTGAAGCGCTCAGATCCTCGTCTGAAAGACGTTCTAGAAATGCCCAGTGTAACCCGGTCTTGTTAGCATGTCCTTTGGTGTAGAGAAGTGCCTCGGGCAAGCTTCCTCTCAGCAGAACCTGTGGGGCTCGCAGGATTTATTCTGGATCAGCCGAGAATGTACTTTAGGTATCATTAAATATTCTAGGCGAAATAACTCCCCTCTAGGTCATCGGTTCCAATCCAGCCTGGGTTGGCCATGACTGTCTGGCGATTTGACCTGTGCAAGTTTGGCTGATCTCAGTCCAGTTCCTAGTGCACAAGTGTCCTCGCTGGAGAGCCCACGTTCTGTTAGACATGAATTATCCTCCTTGGTGTTCCCAGCTGTTCAGCCGAGGCCAGAATGAGGCTGTGGAGATGGAGTGCCTGCCTCGACCCTAGGCGTGGCCACTGGGGCAGGGACAAGGCGCCTGACCTGATGGAGCCTGTCCTGGGGGTGGAGGACTTCCCTCTGGAAGGCTGTGAATCCTGTACTTTGATCCTGTCAGCACTAAACTTGCAGGAAGACAAATGTTAAAAGGCAGGTCCGTGGGGGGGCCTTTGCCTCCGGTGGGGGAGGCTGACTGGGGCCCAGGCAGATCCTTGCTGAGCAGTTGGCCTCAGCAGCGACTCAGTTGCCTGGTCAGCGCAGCAGGGAGACTGTGACCTGTTGTCTTGTTCTGTCCCTTCCAGGAGTTTGGTTGGCAGTAAGTGTTTTTAATGGACTTGTATCTCCTCACCTCGATCAGGACTGAAGGACGGAGGCCGCTCCACCCCTCTCCTCTCCACTGCCCCCAGCTCCTTCCAGGCACCCAGGGAAAGCCACGTCTCCTGCGGGACTCCAGCTGGCGCACGGTGGCCTCGGGACCCACACTCGCTGCTGCTGCTGCTTCCTGGGGAAATGCTGGAAGATGTGGAGTTAGGGAGGGATAGCATCGGGGCCACTGTGAGCAGGGAGTGCTCCAGTCCACGGATACTTGGACCCAAAGAGAAATGGTGCTTTTCCATGGAAGCTTGTGAGCTCCTTCCTCTCCGTGGCCCTTCCGGGGACAGCTGGAAGGGAATCCATCACTCTTGTGTGTGCTGGGGAGGGTTGGAGGTGGGGGCGCAGATATCCCTGCATGGTGTCTGGCGCCTGGCCTGCTTGGCTCACTGGGGCCAGTATTCGTGTCCTTCCATGGTGCAGTGTCTTCTTGTCCCATGTGGGGGAGCTCTCCTGAGGAGTGCGATCCCTTCTCCCAGCCAGTTCCAGGCCTGACTTGGCTGGCCCATTATACTCAGCTTAGATAACAGCATTTCCTTTTCCCCCCACCTCATGGAGTGCAGGCTGGCTGCTACTTCCCATCACCTCTTTCTGCTCCCAGTTGCCGTTCCTGTGGGCACCTCTGAATCCTCTGCATTCTGCCCCGGCTCCTCTAGGGGGCTTGTCCAGAACAGAGGTGGCCCCTCTCGGCTGGACTCAACGCCTCTGGCTCTCCATGCTGATCTCATGCAATAACCGTTCCAGTTCACGTTTTTCCCTACCGCAAGCCCCAGCCACCTGTTTCTCCAGAGCAAGCCTCCTCCCAGAGAGGCTGCCTTCCTTGTTTTAGAGGAAGCGGCATGGGCAGAGACTTGAGTGTTGTGATATTGGTGGATGGAGATCGGGTGGGCTGCGGGCTGGCTGGATGAGCCCAACCACTGGTAACCTGGCAAGCTGCTTAGCCTTTTTGCGTGGCGGAAGGTGCATTGATTCCAGGGATGGAGAAACTCTGCTGGAGACTCCAGCCTCTTCATAAACGCTCTAGGAATCGGAGCTCCCAGTCAAGCGCTGTGTGGGGGGTTTCTTTAGACAGCACCGCTGCTCGCTGTTGCTCTGTGGTGTGCGACGGTGAGCAAAGGGTTTGAGGTAGCTGAGAGTTGGTCTGCATCTAGCTAAGTAGTCTTGGTGTCTGTTCCAGCACATGGGGCTTATTGTACCCGACAGTGTGATGTCTGAAGGTCCAGGGGGAAACATAACCACCATTTCCACCGCAGCCTTCAGCTGGTGATTCTTGAAGGCTGGTAGGATAGGTGGTGTGGAACGAGCCATGTTCCCTCAAGCAAAGGATGCTGTAGGGGACAGGTGGCCAGAGAGCAGCCTGCATATGTTGCAAGACTGTGCCTGTCTGAGCGGCAGCCTGTGGAGACTACACATCCCAGCATGCAGTTCTCCAATCACAATGTGCTATAACACATTGCATGCTTGGACCTGTAGTCTCCAAAGCCTGCACCTTTATGTAAGACAGGACAGCAACCACCGGTTGCATTTCATGCCATTCAGTGTGGCCCTCCTGGCAAGTTGTGGACACAGCTGGGCAAAACCTGGGCACTATCCCCCCAGCAGGGGTCTCAAGTTGGGCACATCAGTGAGGGTGGCAGGGGACGAGAGTGCACAGCCTGCCTGGAGGCTGGCGAAGTGAAGTGACACCTCCATGAGAACTGTGATCAGTGAGCAATGGCCAGCTCTGGATGTCTTTTTAAAAAGAAAATGAAAAAAAACAAAACGGAAACTTAAAGTGAGGTGACATTAAAAAGAAGTGTAAAATACCAGAAAACCCTTTGACAGGAGAGTGTTCTGTTTTTTTACATAATGACAAATTTTTAGTTTATTTCAGAATAGTAGGGGGAGGAGGGATGATAAAAATAAAATAAAAAGCAACGCCCCAATTCCCCTCCCCCAGTTCTCAGTGATTTGATTTTTGTCTCTTTCTGATAGGTTGGAAATTGTGTAATAAACTTGATGACGTTGTCAATCTTTTATACTGCATTGTATGTTTTCTTTTTTTTCCTTTTGTAACAAAATATTTTAAATAATAAATGGGGTGTGAGCTGTTTTACGGAACCTGCATTGAAAAATATTCTCTCTCTGGGGTCATGGTGGTATTGGTGCTGTGAATGGGGATCTAGGGTTTGGGATTCTGGACTCTGGGTTTTTGGCCTTGCTTATGGTCTGATTTTCAGAGGCGCTGAGTCCTCGGAACCAGCACCAGCGTTTAATGGTCAGGCATACTAGGAGGCTGCCTAGGACACTAGGCCAGCTACGCCCTCCCCCAGCCAAGGCTGATGTCTGTGGTTCTTAAACTACACCTCCAGCCCAGCCCCCTGTTCCCTACTCTGCAGCAGTGGCTGGGACTGAAAGCAACCTCTTGGCCATGGCTTCACTCTGGCTGCCTCCTCCCCAGGTAGGGGAGATTTCTGCAGTTTCTGACCGTCTAAGGTCACACCGTTCGCCAGCAGCAGCGTTTGGGAGTTGTGGATCTCTGCCTCTCAGCCAAGACAGCATTCAGGGCTGTAGTGCTTTAAAAATACCTACTATCACTGCCCTTAGGCAGCACTGTTGACCTCAGCAGGCCAGTCCCATGCCCTGTGAAGTGTAGGGAAAGCTGCCACCCACCCCAGGAGGTCAGATCAGTGCCTGTGGGATGCTTTGAGATCCACTCTTCAAAAGGGACAGAGGCAAAGTTTTGGGTGCTCTCCAGCAAGCCATAATTCAGGCTGTGCGTCAGTCCTTGCTATCCAAGAGGATCTGAACGTCGTGGTGCTTTTGGGCAGGTGGAAACCGCGCCATTCTGGGTAGGCTTGAGTTAAGGTTAAAATAATCAGAAGTAGGAAAATCAGAGGTTGAGAATGAAACTCTAAATGCCAGAGTCTGGAAATAAACACTGGGGTGTACATGTCAATGCAAACGGCCCCCCTTGCCTTCCGTTACCCTCCCCTGGCCACCTACCCACTGTCAGCTGTTTTCTCTGTTGAGTGCTCGCATTACAATAATACAGACTTCTGTTGATGGTCTAGTGCCCTGTATAAAGGGGTAGTGGCCTGTATGTCCATGATGAATGTAGGGAAAGTTGGCCTTGGCTTGGATCTGGATTGTTGTGGGGGCCTTGGGTCTCTTTGGGAGGGTGACTGGGGCAGAGCTCTTTTTAGTGGATGAGGACAGGATATTGGATAGATCATGTGTAGGGTAATGTGGGGGTTTTGTCTCATACTGCCAGCACTGGGGTTGGCAGTGTAGTGGCTGTTTTCTGCAGCGGGGTGATGGTCTGTGGTCCTTGGTTCAGAAGTAGATGGTGGTTGGGGACACTGTTAAGGTTGGTGACTGTACTTTATAGAATTCCCAGAAAGGCTGGCTTCTATGTCTTTGAACTACAGTGTTCTAAAATCGTGCTATTCAAACCTTTTAAACCTATGTCCATGTTTCCTGGTTTTCAAGTGTTTAATGATTTCATTGCCAGAAGGCAGCTTCATGGTTCCTTTACAACTTTACTGGGGGTTTTTTGGTTGGGAAATTAAGTTTTTGTCAACGGCTTTTTATAATGTGTGGAATTTTCTGTAGATGGAGTTGTGGCCGAAGGGAGCAGAGGTCCCCCCCCATACCCCCCCGGGACTGTGACTGCTATGGAGTTCATAGGCGTGGCCTGCGCCATTTGAAACCACCTACAGATTCATACATCTCTGCCACGCCTGGTCCTAGTCAAAATCCTCCCTCTCCTGGCTGCTGCTCAGAGCCTTTGGCTCGGGCTGGAACCCTGCTGTTACAATGGGTGCAAGAGACCTCATCAAGTTTAGAAGGGCCGTGCAAAATATCAGGTAACCTAAAAACCCTTTCGAGTCTCCTCGAAACTCTCCTCCCTCAAGAACATCTCTTCTGATCCCTCCCTGAGGCAGCTCTCTGGCTAAAGCAGCTAACATGAGTTGTCGGGTGGATTGGAGGAGTGTTGGCAGAGCTGGAGGTAGCTCTCAAGTGAGGTGTGGCACAAGGCTAGTTGCAGACTTCCCTATAGAGAGGACCACACAGAGGTGAGATCTGCAGAACAATCTCCCAGGGGAAGTTGGGGAAACCCCACCCCTGAAGACAGCTAAAACTAGACACGGGACAGATTCCTAGATGATCTCCTGTTGAGACCAATACTGATGGACTAAGTGGGACCGGATTGGCCCCTTCCCAAGTTGAATTTCTGGGGTGGTTCCTTGTAAAAGGAAGACACTTGGCAAATGCAGGCTTCTGGCAGCCCTGCACAAGTGGTTGGGACTTGGTGTCAGTTATGAACTGGTTCTTGGTTTGTTAAGCACCATGTTGTGGTGTCTGTATGTGTGAGGAGGGAGGGAGAACCCAAGCTAAGGGGAAGGAAAGAATGGAGCACATCCAGTTAGGCTGGTGGTGATGGCCTGGAGCATACAGGTCAGGCTGGATGATCTGGTAGCCCCTTCTGGCCTCGAACTCTGACTCAATGACTCTATTGTTGGGGGCGGTCCCCTTCCCCATGCTGAAGAAGCTGTGGCCCTCAGCAGGATTTGGGGGAGGAAGAGGCAAGGAGGGAAGTATTTGCTATGATAGGAGTCAGTTGCCCTGCTTAGCTGTGATTTTTGCACCTACATTGACCAGCTACATATGAAGTCCACTGAGAGCCCCCCAGAGTGATGGGTAGAAACTGAATGTGAATCCTCCGCCACCCTGCTGAGAAAAAGCCAGAGCCCCTCTGAGCTAGTAGATCGGAGCACATGTAACAAGACAGATGCAGGGCTGCTTCATCTGGCCCCAGTGTGACGGCCCCTGGAATGTTATGTGCTGGGCCCCAGGGTACAATACCTTCTTGGAGTTTGGACCAATCACTGAGGTCCTGGGAAGCTGAGCTATGTTCAGGTCACATGTGAATTGGATCCTACCAGGGATGATGAGGGCTAGCTGGTGGCTTCTGCAGAGAAACAGCCTGCCTGCCTCTCTGAGGCATCCTTCAGGCAGCGATCAAGAAAGCAGCCCTGCATGGTGCCAGTCTTGTAAGCTGCTGCCTTTTCAGGCCTCTCTTTCCCAGGTATGGCTGAAGTGCCAGTGGTGATCAGACTGCATCCCCTAGCCCTGCTCCCTTCAGACCAGGTGTGGTAGCACTGAGCTTTAGGCTGTGGCCAAAGGTCAGGTGTCTTGTACTCACACTGCTCAGTCTGCTGCCTCACCTGGTGAGTGTGAAGTCCTGCCTGCGAGACCAGGCCAGAGTGGCTGGGGCAGCCTGAACTGACTTTGGTCATTCTGGGGATCGCAGGAGGATGGGCAGCTGCGGCTGGTACTCTGAGGTCCTCCCTTGTGAAGTCCTGCAAGGCTCAATCTTGTCCTCTTCCAGCACTTCCGTGGGGCCATGAGATGCTATGGCTCTGATGTCATTCTATTGACCCCCCAACTTTCCATCCCCCCAATAATTGAGGCTGTCACAGAGATGCTCTGGAGCGTGTAGGAAGAGGAGCTGGCTGACACGCTCGCCCTGCGGTGGCATGTGCACTCTTGTTCTCAATGGCTTCACTGTCTCCTGTTCCCTCCCCCTGGGGCAGGGTGTCCTTACCTGCCACCAGCTTGGCCTACCAGCGCTTGAGGTTGGAGTCGAAGGCTGCAGCTGGAGGGCCTGGGGGAGGGGTTCTGCTCCTAACCCAGGGTGGGGGTTGGGCTGGGGTCCTTGAGAGGGCTGGGGGCAAAGCCGTTACCAGCAAGTTAAACATCCCCCTAGATTGTAGGGATGGAGCACAGCTATGGCCCCTCCACTGTGGATGCTGCTCTGTTAGTGACGTGTGCGTGTTGGGGGTGAAGCCGTGAGTGCCTGAGTGAGGCTTATAAGGTGGGGGTGGAGCCAGGGTGTGAATGGAGCTAGATGACAGGGGGTGGAGCTGTGGAGTGGGTGGGGCTAGTGCTGGGGGGTGGGGCCTATGCAGTGACTGCCCAGTTGCCTGGTGCCCATTGTTGTGGGCGTGTCTGAGCAGTACCAGTGCCATATAGCAGCCCAGGTGGGACAAGTGGGAGTGATCAGAGCCCCATGGCTAACTCCACTGTACCTCCCTCGCTGGCCTGTGGCCTTATCAATGCCGCCAGCCGTTACCTGAGCGCTGAGCCCTTCCGCTTCCAGGTGGTGGCCACGGGCTTGGTGCTGCGGCTCCGCCAGGTCTGGATGCTGCGCTTCGTGCCCTCACAGGGAGCTGGGGCAGCTGGACAGGCTGAGGAGAGTGAGCAGAGGCTTCATTTGCTCAGCTCTCTACAGCGCTTCCTGGCGGCTGATCCCAACGGCAAAGTCACCTGTGACCAGGAGACCCCAGGCCTGGGTGCCCTCTTCTTGCTGCGGCAGTACCCAGATGGCAAGGTGTGCAAACTCCACCCCCACCCAGAGCTCCCTGTTGCCCCACACCCCAGGCACCAGCTCCACTAAGCCTGAGTCCCCCTCCTGCTGCGGCAGGACCTGAGGGCAAGGTGTAAGCCCCCACCTGCTCCAGCACCTAGCACTCACTCACTACTGCCATATCAGTCCATCTGACAGTAGAGCCTGCAGCCCCCTGCCCTCCCTATGGGCAATCCCCCAGCGTCCCGCCTAGGGAGACCTGATAGCTGGGGGAGGAGCAAAGCTGGCTGGGGCTCAACTGGCAAACATCATTAAAGCTAAGGGGCTCCCCGCAGATCAATGGAGGTCCTTGCAGTGAGCTAGGGCACGAGGGAGTGCAGATGAGCTCGAGTGCCATGTCAACTCAGAATTAGCTCTCCCACTGAACAACCCCTTTGCTCTGGCCAAGGCCTTAGAGGCACCGTGCTATATTGGAGAATGACCATGGCCTCAGCCCACCATTAGTGGATCTCTACAACAGAGGATGGGTGAGCTCATCTCTGTCCCCACCATCTGTGAGTTAGGAAGGAAGTTAGTCCTGTGCCTGCTCAGATCCTCTACCCTGCAGCCACCAGGGGTCCATGCATCCCCCAAGAAATGCCCCTTTCTGTGGGCACAGTTGCTGTGTCACTACAGCACAAGTCCCTGGCTGGAGGTGACTGGGTGCTCCCTGAGGGCCAGTTGGCTCGGGGCCTGCTTTTAGGGCGCTAGTCCCACTGTAAGCTCCAGGGAGGGGGAGGCACTTTTTGCCTCCAGGCCAGTGACTGGAGTTTGACCGGAGCTGGTAGTGACCAAAAGCCTTCCCATGGGCCAGCTGCTGAGGGGTCTGAGGCAGATAAGTTGTAGGCATCTCAACCTGGTGGCACAGCGGGGCAGGAGCCCATATCTCAGATGCCATGGTTGGGAGCCTCCGAACAAGCCATGGGGCCGGCATGATGGGTTAGTGGAGCCTCTGAGCTGGGACTGACAGAGTTACTTTGGATGTGGGCTGAAGCAGAGCCAGGGGCATGATGGCTCAGGGGTCTTGGGGTCAAGCAGGTCCTGCCCATGGGTTGGGCTGAAGAGCAGGCAGAAGACGAGCCTTCAAAGCTCACGTGTCAGCATGGACAGAGGGACCAGGTCCCACAGAAGGTAAGGACGTGGGTGCCACTGGGGCTCCCTTACTGCACTGCAGCCCAGGTGGGAGAGGTCTACGTACCCCTCTTCAGGCCCTCTTCCAGCCAGCCTGGCTCCTGAGCGTGGCTCATGTGACAGTGCTGGCTTCTCTCCTCCATGTACCAACACACCCAGGTCTTCCTGTGGCTCCCCCGCAGGCTCCCACACGCACACTGGGGCGCTCGAGTGCTGTGCTAGGGTCTGCACTGGAGGAGCCAGCACTGCCCCCCAAGCCATGCTGGCACCTGCCCCTCCTTGCTTGGGTATGTGCTTTGCCCACAAGGGAGACCTGTCTGTACCCACCCCGCCCTGGCACTGACGGGCTGCCCCTCCTGGCAGGTGTCCCTGCAGTGCGAGCTCTCCCAGCGGTACCTGGGTGGGGCCGAGGACAACGTCACCTGCTTTGCCCAGACCGTGAGTGAGGGCGAGAAGTGGAGCCTGCACCTGGCCCAGCACCCCAACGGGCACATGCTGAACCCTGGCAAGCAGCGCTACATGCGCTGTGACCAGCAGACCGGGCACATGCGCTGTGACCGCGATCTGCCCTGGGGGCCCGAGGCCATCATCACCCTCCACTTCGACCTCAAAGGTGGGCAGCCCCTCCCCCTGCCTCAGGGGTGCTCTGCCCTGCTGGGGTGGGGGGAGCTGAGGGGAGGTACTGGAGAGTAAGGGGGTGAGGGTGCCATGTGGGAGCAGATCAGAGGGAAGGGGGAAGATGTGAGCAGGGGAGTGGGGTATTGGGCGCTGGGGTGGGTGGGGAAGGATGTGGGAGGCCAGGGCACCAGGGTGGGATGGGGAATGTAGGTGTAGATGAGGTGAGGTGCATGCTGGTCCATTGCACGTGTCCCACAGGCCCACAGCATCACTGGGATCGCCAGTGGCTCGGATCCCGTACAGCTCCGAGAACTGTTAGGCCAGCGGCACTGGAGCATGGTGCCAGGGTGACTCTCTCTCTAACGTTGCCTCCCTGCCCTGTCTCTAGAGAAGAAGTATGGGCTGCGGAATGGAGCTGGGAGCCTCCTGGCTGCCGACGGCTCGCTGCAGGCCGAGCTGTCCCCTCAGACACTCTACTCCCTGGAGCTCCAGGGAGGCCTGCTGGCCCTGCGGGATGCGGACGGCAGGTACCTGACTGGGCGTGAGGGCACCGTCAAGACCTTCAAGACGGACAAGCCGGGCCGCGACGAGCTCTTTGCTCTGGAGCCCAGCGCCGCACAGGTCTCGCTGCGCACCTTTGCTGGGGGCCGCTTTGTCTGCTGCAGGCCAGGTGAGCGGGGCAGGGTGGGGAACCTGGTGCTGCATCCAGATGGCACCACTTGGCCTGCTGGCTCCTGCTACCAGGGCGGCTCTATGTATTTTGCTGCCCCAAGCACAGCGGCTTTTGGCGGCATGCCTGAGGCAGGTCCGCTGGTAATGCGGATTTGGTGGCATGCCTGCGGGAGGTCCACTGGTCCTGCGTCTTCGGCATATCCACCACTGAATTGACACTGAAACCGCTGGACCAGCGGACCTCCCACAGGCATGCCGCCGAAGGCAGCCTGACTGCTGCCCTCACAGCGACTGGCAGGCCACCCCGGCACGCCCCTCTGCTTGCCACCCCAGGCATGCGCTTGGTGTGCTGGTGCCTGGAGCCGCCCCTGCCTGCTACTCCCACTCCAGCCCCGCCCCACCGCACCTCCAGGCTGCTCTCTGGACAGGTAGCACATGCTGCAGCAGGACCAGACCTGGCAGCCAGGACCCATGTACTCTGGGGCACGGTGCACATAGAAGGCCTAGTGGCTGCAGCACTGGACTGGAACTGGAGCTGGGTTCGTTTCCTGGCTCCCTGTGGGACCTAGCTCAAGTCACTGCATCTCTCTAGGCCTCTGTTCCCTATGTGCAAAATGGATATAATGTTCCTTCCTTTCTCCCGTGTTTGTGTAGTGAAACAGTGAGATCTGCAGGGCAGGGACTGTCACTGTGTCTGTACAGCCCCTAGCACAATGGGGCCTGATCTTGGTTCAGGTCCCTATTGTTGTAATCTGTATTAAACTACGGTGTGATCTGAATTCTGCAGCAAAATCCGGTGGTTTCTGACAAAGATGCAAGTTGTTTGCAATATTGCACCCAGTGGGATATGGAAATCTGCACTGTGCTGTTTATTTTGTGTAAAGCATTGTATACTGGGCTGCCCCCACATGTTGAACATGGCCAGTGGGGTTTGGCATTGACAGACAGTCAGTAGGTTTCATGCTTAAAGGTCCTTCTAGCTACTGGATCAGCTGCTGGATCAGCTTTCCTAGCTGTTATTTCAAGCTGTCTGCCTGCAGCCTCAGGCAGGTGTCCCATTATTAATTACCCTCCATTCACATTTTCAAGGGGGCTCTGCATTATGTGGGCAGCCACAGGGTGCCAGTTAGCCCTTGGGATCTCTTCAGAGGGCCAACGTGTCCCCATCTGCTGGGGTGGATGGAAGTTGCCGTTAAGTGGAGTAGGTCCGGCTGCAGCCAGCATAGGGCAGCAGTGGTACCCACACTGGCCCCTCTGGGCCATGGGGAGGGCGTTATTGACTCTCTGGGCTGGCACCACACTGCCTGCTCTTTTACCATATGTCTCTTGCTGCCTGCAGGGGCTGACATCTATGCCAATGCCATGTCCGTCGGCAACACAGAGATCTTCCAGCTCCTGCTGAACGATGTCACCAAACAGGCCTGCTTTCGCAGCTCCTCCGGCACCTACCTGGCCGCAGTGAGTGTGGCCAGACCCAGGGGATTGGCGCACATCCCCCCATGGGGGAGATCGACAGAACCACCTGCTTTGTCCTGCAGCTGCTGCCTGCCGCAGTGCAGCTCTGGCCATCCACCAGCAGGGGGCAAGTGCATCGCTGGGACAGGGATGTAGGCAACTGCCAGCACAGGGCAGGTTGGCCCTGGCTCTCCCCTGCCCAGCAATCCAATCCCAGCCACTAGCTAGAGTCTGCCCCATTCCAGGAGTGGCCTATTCAGAGGGTGCCAGCAGGTTAGGGGTTAAACCCCCTTGCTCTGGGGCCTGGGCAGGAGAGCTTTGAATCTCAGTTCCTCTGTCCCTCCTCTGCCCAGCTGGTGCCCTCCTTAGCCCTGCCCCAGAGCCATGTTTGCCCTTCTCTTAGGGGGCATCAGGTGGTGGCAGAGGAACATGGCTCCAAAGACTGGGCCTGTGGCCAGACCTCCACTAGGAACGGGAGCAGCTCCTGGTCTCCCCTGAAGGGGGAATGTGAGGGCTGAGCACCCATCCCCACCCCCTAATGCTGCCTCCTTGCAGGGCCCCAAGGACTCTGTGGTGAGCACCAGCACCCAGGACAAGGGGGTCTGGTTCTCACTCCAGTACCAGGAGCAAAGAGTGACCCTGCGAATGGCTGACGGCAGACACGTGGCCACCAGGCCCAATGGGCAGCTGCTGCTGGTGCCTGAGGCGGCAGGTAGGGGCAGGACGCAGCTGATACCTCTAACTGGGGAGGAGGGGTGGCAATGTGATAGAGGCCCTTCACCTCACTGCCCCACACCTCCCATCCTGCCCCGGGGTGGCGCTGATAAATCCCTCCCATGCAGTGGCTGTTCTGGGGCTCACGTGATGTGAGGCCAGGGTGTGTCTGCCCAGATCACTGGCACTAACTGCCTCCCTTGGCTGCAGCCAGGGTCCTTGGAAGGAGGAGGCCCTGGGGCAGGGGCCAGGCCTGCCCTGCAAGGAAAGCGTCCTTTTCCAGGGCTTGCTCTCCAGCAGCGATGGTGATTTTGGGCACACAGCAGCTTAGGCCTCTCTGCTCAATCCCTGCCCTGGAGGGGTGGGGCAGAGGAGGTCCAGGGCCCTGCTCTAGAGCATCACCCCCATTCCTGCCATCCCCGGGGTACTGGGCCCTGGCCTGCCCCATATACCGAAGGGATGGTTCTCAGCAGCAGCCCCTCCTGACCTGACTTGACAGATCTCTGGCCCTTTCTGCCTCCGCACAGTGCCTCTGCAGGGCCGGTAGCCTCTATCCTGTGCCCCATGTGGGGCCAGATGGAGCTAACGCTGCTTGCTGGGATCTGTCCCCTCAGGCAAGGAGGAGTTCCTGCTGCTGCTGGTGAACCGGCCCCTGCTGATTCTGCAGAGTGAGGCTGGCTTTGTGGGGCTGTTCCCCGGGACACAGCGCCTGGATGGAAACCGACCAGTCTACGATGCCAGCACCCTGACGCTCGGCGAGGACGGCTTCTGCCACTTCAGAGTCGGTGCGGCACAGGGTTCCTGCCAGGGTCTGGGGTGTGGAGACACTAGGGGGTTGGGGATACCAGGGGCTGGGGAGTACCAGGCATGGGGGGAGGAGGCAGGGGATCTGTGCCAGGGCTGGAGTGTGGGAGTGCAGAGTGATAAGGGGATGTCAGGCACTGGGGTATCCCTGGGGAAGGAAGTGCTAGGGGAACCCAACTGGAGGTGAGGGGAGGGGCCCTTGGCCATGTCTTAGAAAGGGGGGTTGCCCAGGGTACCCCTGCCCAGGCTGGAAATGCCCTCTTCCATCACTGGGGGAACAGTCAATGAGCTGCTGAAGCCCCCCAGCTTCTCCCCTTCCCATCTGGTTCAGTAGCCAGTACTTCAGAAGAAAGAGGGAAGTGCCACCTGCCCCTCCCATAATCCTTCTAGGAGCAGAGTCCATGCTGGCCCCAGCTAGTGGCCACTCTGCAGCAAGGCTCTGGTGTGCATCTCCTGCAGCGCTCCCACCCATAACATCCTGTGGCGGCAGCACCTCCCCCAGGTTACAAGTGTGCCCTGTCACTCTGGCTGCCTCCTCCGCCATGATCCACGTCACCTGGCCCTACACTGCTCCCTTTGGCCTACAGCCAACAAGTACTGGAGCCTGGACCAGGATGGGCTGGTCATGGCGAGTGGAGACCACCCCAGCAACTTCGTTCTCCAGTTCGTCTCCTCCAACTGCCTTGTGCTGAAGGCTCCCAACAGCAAGTACCTGGTGGCGGAGGCAGGGGGCCGCCTGTGGGCAGGGGCCTCAAATGCAGCCTCTGCCACACCCTTCCACTACTGAGAGTCTCTAGCTCCTGAAATAAACTTCTCTTCTGCTGTCCAAGCTCTGCCAGCCTGTCACTGGGACCCCTCCCCTCCTGCTGCCGGAAGAGTGGGTCCAGGCTGGAGCAGCTGGTCCAGGCTGGCATGGGCCTGGCCTGCCACCTGGAGCCGGCTGTTGGGTGGAGATGTGGCCCAGGGGGAGGGAGGCGAATTGATGGGGCTTCTCCCAGCCAGAGCAGTGTTCTGTGGAGCAGGGAGCATTCATGTGCCCTGAAGTGGGAGCAGGCTGGCTGTTGCTGCCCCCTAGTGGTCCAGGGAGGGAGGTGCCTCCTTGCTCCCCCTTGGAAGAAGCCCTACTGTAATGAAAAGGCTCCAGACAGCAGCAGTAGCAGAAAAATAAATATTTACTGGAAAATAGTATTGATTCGGAGGATGCCAGAGGAAGGGGGAAAGTGCAATGAGTCACTGCTACAGCAAATAACACTGAATCTGGGAGAGCGGGTGGAAGCACCTCCCAATCAGTCACACATGTGAAAGACAGGAGCTTATTAATACTTACGGCGGGGGGCTGGGTGTCTGCTCCTTTGCTGAAATGGGAGGACACAGAAGGTGCAGGCATGATCCATGGGGGTGTGGTCTGGCCCAGGGGCCACCTGGCCTTGTGTGTGCGGGCTCGGACAAACTCTAAGCCCTGGCTGTAGGGGCTGAAATGGAATCCATGACGGCTCCCAGCAGCCTCTCCCCCTCGACTGCCAGGCAGGTGGGGGAGGGTGGTGCCTGCAGCGGGTGAGTGATGCCTGGGCACACGGAATGGCTGCTTCATGAGGCGCCAGGAGTGGGATGCGAGTTAAAGTCTCTCTCCAAGTTGCTGGGCTTCCAGTGGTGGCTTCCTGCCCAGGAGGGGCTGATGTGGAACGAGGCTGTGGCTGGGTCTAGCTCTGCTCCGAGGGGCTGAGATGCAGCCATCAGACCAGCCGTGGAGGGAGGGAATGCGTGGCCTCCGTCCCAGGCACTGGGGCAACCCGTCGCCTTGTCTGGCCCGGAACAGCCAGGACGGAGCCTTAGTATGAATCCACCCTAGAGGGAGATAAACAGGAGAGAGCCTGGCCGTCAGTAGCAGACCCTCAGCAGCCTCTCCAACCCCACCCTGCAGATGGCTCTGGCTGGGGGGGACGATCCCTCACATCCCTGGGCAACCCTGTCACCCTAACTGCTTCCCCACCCCCCCCGGGAATCTGCCCTTGTAGTAGCCAATCAGAGGAGAGGAGTGCAGATGAGGAAACGGAGGCAGGAGCAGTCAGGAATGATCCCCAGGCGTGTGCATGAACCACCTGCCCAGCCTTTCTCTGTATCATCAGCGTTTTCTCTCCCCACTTTCCCTCCCTCATCCTGTCTCCACCACAGCCTCCCTCTTTGCCCATAACCTAGTTATTCCCTCATTTCCACTAGCCCATGAATGGTCCAGTCTCCTCCAACCCCAGTGCTTTTTCACCCCTTGGATCCTGTCTCCCTCCTGGCCAGTTTGTCCACCCCAGCTCCTCCCACGTTACCCCTCCAGACGCTGCCCACAGCTGCTCAGTCTCCTAGTGCCTCCCAGGGCAGGAGGGGGGTACCTGGAGAAGGAGGCCAGGGTGAGGATGCCCAGGAGAAGCTCGACAGCGTAGAAAAGCAGCAGGATGGCATTGAGGATGGCCTCCAGCCGCAGGGCGTAGGTCTGCAGCAGCAGATAATAGGCCGCCATCACTGCCGCCGGGAATGTCAAGGCCAGACTGATAGAGAGCGGCACCTTCCGCTGGCACAGGTTCCCCTTGGAGCCTGCCAAGTGGCACAGTTAGTAAGGCAACTATCCCAATCCCCTGCAGCCATCCATGCACGCAGCTTCCTGGAGGGGCACAACTGGGGCAACAGACTGCTGGGGGATTGGGATATGGAGCCTATCCCCTCTAGGGCACAGGCTCCAATCCAGCCCAAGGGCAAGGAATGGGACATGGAGCCTTTCCTCTCTAGGCCTCTGGCTCCAATCTGGCTCCTGGTCCAGAGACCTGGCTGGCTCCGGCAAAGAGCTCTTCAGCTCTAGGCACTGATCCATCTCCAAGCTGAGTGATCAAATTCAGTCATGTGCTGGTTGCTTGGCAGCCCAGTGAAATCAGGCACCAGTCCAGCCCTCTGAGAGCTGTTTGCCCCTGGGGGCTGCTCACCCTGTTGTTCCAGATCTTAGGCACTCACCAAAAAATATCCGAGTGACTTCAATGCCGAGGTAGAGGAAGAGCATGACCAGATCCAGGGCCAGGTTGGCAGAGGGGTATGGTAACAGCAGCCCTGTGGACACAAGTCACCTGTTTCAGGACGCGCGCAAGGCCTCCAAACCCTCTTTCTGGGGTGCCACAGTCCCTCACCAGGACAGGCCCCTAAGGAAGGGGAGACGGCTGTGAATAGCTAGTGGTTCTCAGCCTGAAGGCCTTCCTCCAGGGACAGCAAGTCTGAGGAAGAGCCCCAGAGAGGTGCCAGCAGGACCACAGAAATGCAGTGCAGATAGTGGCTCATCTAATGGGTCCCAGCCCTTGCACAGTATCAGAACCAAATGCTAATGGCTTCCTCTTACTCCTCCTCCCACCAGATGCAGGCCTGCAACAGGCTGGGAGGCCTGAGGGGCTTGGGTGCAATAAGGTAGCTGGTACGCCACTGGGCTTGTCCTGCCTGCCTTGCCCTCAGTCAAGTGGCACTTGATGCCACACCACAGAGGGCAGCTCTGCTGCCAAACGCTGTTTTGTAGTAGTCTGTGGTGATCTGAAATGGACGCTGGAATGGCAGCGGAGGGAACTCACCTTTATAGACGAATATGAAGATCTCCAGGAGGAAGTAAGTGGCATAATACCATCCATTGAGGAAGAGCAGGATTTCCAGCGGTGTAGAGGAGAGCTGGCGGCCTAGGGGATGGCGAGATGAACAGCATGAATGGGTGAGGTCCATGCAGGTCTGCCGGCCTGATTTTTCTCCCCAAAGGGGCAGAGGAAGCCAGAAGGGCCTGAGCTGCATTAACCCCTAACGCCCTGTGGGAGCCCTGACCTCATAGGATGAGTGATTGTCTGGCTCTCTGAGATATGTTAAAAACAAGGGACTGATTGAGAGAATAGGTGGTCAAGGTACTGGCCTGGATCCTTTCCCAGCTCTGCAACAGGCTCCTTCCATGACCCTGGGCAAGCCACTGAGTGCAGACTTACAAAGACATGTAGGCACCTAAAGATGTAGACAGGTACTCACCTGCCTCTTTAGGCACCTCAAAATCTGACCCTGAGTCTCTCTGGGCCTCAGTTTCCCATCTGTAAAATGGGGATATGAATTCTTCCTTTCTCCCAGCTTTTGTCTATTTTGTTTCACTGAGGCAGGGGCTGGTTCTCGCAATGGATTAGTGCAGCATAATGGAGCCCTGATCTCAGCTGGGTCTGCTGGGTGCTATTGTGATTTCACAATGTCTAAGGCCAGAAGGGATCACTGAGCCTGACCTCCTGTAGAGCACAGGGTGCTAAGTTACCCCAGAGGCCGGGCGAGCTGCCACTTGGGGCTGACCTCACATCTGACATGAGTCCAGTAACTTGTGTTTGACTAAAGCATCTTCCAGAGAGGTGATGGGAATCCCCCACTTCCTGGGTTGTTTTTTCCCGTGCTCTGTCCCCTCACTATTGGGACCGTCGGCCTACTGTCTAATTTGAATTTGTCCAGCTTCAGCTTCCAGCCATCGTTTCGTGGTCAGCTCTTCTCCACTAGAAGCAGGCCATGTGGTTCTCTAAGCCTCTCCACCTTCTGTCTGCAGGCAAGAGCTTGCTCCACTATATTTTGGTTTTATTCCCACTGCTTGGTGCCACCCTTGGCAGGAAGAGGATTTTTGAGAACAGGAAATGTATTTAAAGAGAAAACATGGCAGAGCAGCAGGCCCAACTAAGATCAAAGAGCTCCTGCACGTGCCCAGCTGCACAGTAGCATGCCACTTGCCCCACTTTACAGCAGGGTGTCAGGCAGCAAGGAGTGAAATTCAGCAGCAGGAGGTGGCTTTGCACTCTCCAAGCTGGCTGTTTCTAGCTGCTTGGTGCTTCAGGCTAAGCTGAAGCACTGACGGGTGAAATAAAGTTCCCACAAA
This sequence comes from Chelonoidis abingdonii, assembly GCF_003597395.2. Taxonomy (NCBI): domain Eukaryota; kingdom Metazoa; phylum Chordata; order Testudines; family Testudinidae; genus Chelonoidis; species Chelonoidis abingdonii. The sequence goes on along the minus strand of NC_133772.1, from coordinate 31,873,534 downwards.
TATGTCTGTAAATGGTGGATTCTCTGTGACTTTAAGTCTTTAAAGCATGATTTGAGGACTTCAGGAGATTAGGGGTCTATTTCAGGAGTGGGTGGGTGAGGTTCTGTGGCCTGCAATGTGCACGGGGTCAGATTAGATCACGGGTGGGCAAGCTATAGCCTGGAGCCTCCCCCTTCAAATGTTTTAATCTAGCACTTGAGCTCCTGCCAGGGAGCGGGGTGTGGGGCTTGCCCCGCTCCAGCTGCAGATTTGCCCAGCTCCACATGTGCCATGGCTCCTCGTGGCTCCTGGAACTAGCGGCATGTCCGTGCTCCGGCTCCTATTCGTAGGGGCAGCCAGGGGGTTCTGCACACTGCCCCCACCTCAAGCACCGCCCCCACAGCTCTCATTGGAACCACAGCCAATGGGAGTTGCAGGGGCAGCTCCTGCGGATGGGGCAGCACGCCAAGCCACCTGGCTATGCCTCCGCGTAGGAGCCAGAGGGGAGGACATGTCACTGCTTCTGGGAGCTGCTTAAGGTAAGTGCTGCCTGGAGCCTGCACCCCTGACCCCTCCCATGCCCCAACCACTTGCCCCAGCCTTAATCCCCCTCCTGCCCTCCGAACCCCTTGGTCCCAGCCCGGAGCACCCTCCTGCGCTCCCAACCCCTCATCCCCAGCCCCATACCAGAGCCTGTACCCCCACAACACAACCCCCTCCCAGAACCCAGAGCCCTCTCCTGCACCCTGAACTCATACCTGGCTCCACCCCAGAGCCCGCACCCCCACCTGGAGCCTGCACCCCAATGCCCAGTTTTGTGAGCATTCATGGCCCTCCATACAATTTCCATTACCAGATGTGGCCCTCAGGCCAAGATGTTTGCCCACCCCGGACTAGATGATCATAATGGTCCCTTCTGCTCTTAAAGCCTGTGAGATGACAGAACCCTGTGGTATGCAGTGTTTTCAAGGTACCCATAGATCATAATCAGGTTAGTGATGAGAATGGATCTCAGTGCCAGAGCTAACCTGCCCCCTGACTGTTTCCATTCCAGCCCCCGCTGGCTGTAGCTCTGTGCTTTGCAGGGAAGTTTCCAGGCCTGGGCTTTGAGGGCGAGCAGCTTTCCAGCACCCTCTGAGCCAGCCGGGGTCAGTGGATCTGGGTGGGCGAGTGGGTGCTCGGTGCTTTCCTGAGATATAAAATCTGCTCATTTTGTTTTTAAACCAGCTCCTGAAGGCGCAGGAGGGGCGATTGGGCAGGGACACCCTCTCCATCACCACTGGAGGATGGGGGGGAAGGGAGGCATGTGCTCGTCTGGGACGGATTGGGGGAAGGGACGTGCCCCTCCCCCCGTGGAGGGGAAGGTCAAGGGCCCTTCCCGCCAGGACGGGGTCACGTGGCATCCCATGTAGCAGGTGGGGCAGGGGGACGTGCGCCCCTAGAGGTGGGAATGGGGAGGTCACGTGTCTTTCCCGCAAGGTTTAGGAGTCACATGGCACAGCCCCTCCCGGAGTTGCCCCCCCCAGGGATGCTGCCGTCCCGCACTCGGTGAAGGCTCCTGCGGGGGGGCGGGGAGGGAGAGGCAATCCAGGACCCCCTCCCCCAGCCCCGCACTTACTTCTGGGCGCCATCTTCCATCTCCATGGAAACTGTCACCCAGCGACATCGCTTCCGGGACCGCGGCCCAGGGAAGCGGAAGTGCGGGCCCAGAGGGGCTCGCGCCGCTCCATCCAGCTCAGCCCCGCGGCTCGATGGTGCTGGAGGACCCGGCGGGCGCTGTGCGGCGGCGGCCGCGTTGGGTCGGGGAGGCGGGACTGCTGGGCGGGGGCTCTGCGTAAAGCTCCAGCTCCCGGAGTCCCGGCATCTCCGCACTGCCTCGGGGCCCCCCCGAGCCTGCGGGCTCAGACACTCTCCCCCCCCCCACTGATCATGGGTTTAACATCTCCTGGGTTCCAAGCCCGTCTCCTGTCTGTGCGGCTCGCTGCCTTTGCCCACCCGCGCCTGGCGACATTGCGATGCTCCCCCAGCCTCTTGCCTCTGGGAGCTTTAGGACAAGACTTGTCCTATCACAAGAGTTAGCAAGGCTGCCACTGGCTCCTCCTCCTATCCCCGGGCTCATGGCTAATACTGGGGGCCTCACAGTCCCCTATGGACCCTGATCTCCCTCTCTAACAGCGAGTCGGGTCACTCTGCGGCACGCCTGGCACCACTTCCCAACGAGGCCCTGCTCCCTCCTTCAGCACCCCCACCCACAGACAACACAGGTCATTTGGAGATGTCCGTCCCCCTGCATTGGTGTAATCCCCATTCCTCACCAGTGACCCTCATTCCCTTCCCCTAAGCAGCATAGCTGGGTCACTGTCTGACCTCTTCCCCACAGCAGTGCAGCCCCGCAGAGTGTCTGGAAAAAGGAAATACCATAGTTCTGAATTATGGAATTTATTTCTGAATAACTAACTCCTGAGCTGTACTCCCTCTGCTCTGATCACAAGACAGTACCCAGACCCCTTCCTCTGGAGCAGGCAGCTTGGAAATAAACCAATGCTGAAAACACAGCTCATTGGCAAGCTGAGAGGTTTCTCCATCCAGCTGAGATCATTAGACTAGCAAGTGCTTTATCTTCTCACCCCTCCAAGATCAGGATGTCATGGGAAACAAGGGCTGTGTTATGTGGGTCTACATGTAATTCTGCCTACCCTATGTTATGGCACCATTCTCGATACACACCTCTGCCCTGGCCTTTACCAAGGCTCTGTACCCTGCCCAGCCCTCCAATAAGCTGATGGAGGAATTCAGTGGTTGCCCACTCAGCAATGCCTACACTCTGTGGTAGGAACACAGACCCTACTGCTACCACTGCCAGTCAAGGTGATCAGTATTGTCTTATTGTCTCCTGCCTAGATTGTCAGCTCTTTAGGGTGGCAGCCATCTTTGTTCTGTGTTTCTGCAGTGGCTGGCTCAGCAAGACCCTAATCCATGACTGGGGAATGACTAAACACCACAGGCAGCTCAGCAGCTGCATTCATAGAATCTCAGGGTTGGAAGGGACCTCAGGATGTCATTTAGTCCAACTCCCTGCTCAAAACAGGACCCATCCCCAGATTTTTACCCCAGTTCCCTAAATGACCCCCTTAAGGATTGAACTCACCACCCTGGGTTTAGCAGGCCAATGCTCAAACCGCTGAGTTATCACTCCCCCCCTCAGAAAATTGAGGTGAGGCATGCTCCTCTTAGGACAACCATATAAGTACTGTGTGCTAACCAATTGCACCACTGGAGCACCGAAGGAAAAAAAAAGAAAGAAAGAAAAAAAGAAAGAAAAGAGTGAGTGTGTGTCCTGGCCATCGGACTCCTGCCCCCAGTAGAGGAATTAGGTGCAAAGTGGGCTAGAACAGAATAGTGTTTTTGGGAGGGAGTGGGATACATACCCCTAGGATAGAACAGGGCCTGGGGTAAGGAGGTTGCATCCAAACCATGCACACACAAGGAGGTTTCTGGAAAATGAAGCCAATTTATTGTCTCATAATTTACAAAAATACGCAGATACAAAAGGAGGGTCTACCACCAGGACAGGCCTAACGCTGCGTGGCTAGGACAGGCTGAGTACTGGCACCTCATCCCACCAGATATGCAAAGCGGAGGCTGAATGCAGCCAATACGAACAGGACCCCACTGGTCAGGCTGCGAGTGAGCTGTGCGTAGGGCTGGTGGAAGGATTTTTCTGCATGAAGAGGAGCCATGCTGCAGTTACAGGACTGCTGAGCCAAACCTGCTTGGCACTTTGGATCACTCCTCAGGGAAGCTGAAGCTGGGTCCAGAGAGAAAGGGGCAGGAACGGCTCACTGATCTGCAAGAGGGGAATGGAATGAGGTACCAGGGATGATGGAGAGCCTGAGCAGGCAACTTGCAAAGCAGCAGTGCGAGGATGACACGTCTCTTGATGGGACCTCTCCAGCCTGTTTGGTTCATGGGACGGAGTGAGAGACCAAGTTTGAGAGACACTGGCTTCTCAGACAGACAATAGAAAGCACAGGTGGAACGGGGGGGCTCCATGCCAGCCAGCTGGGAGCAGCCACGGACCAGCCACGGCTCTGGGTCCTGGAGGAAGCCATCAGCTGCGGACCTGAGCAAACTTCTTGCGCAGCCATAGGGAGTCCTGGTAGAAGCGGGGGTCCCCCAGGTGCAAGGCCGTCCTCTTGTAGAAGTAGCAGTACAGCACAGCCGCTGGGGACAGCAAGAGGAAGGTGAGACAATACAGCCGGCTGGGGAATGTCCTCTCCCCCACCCCATCTTCCACCTGCTGGATCACCCCACTGTGCCCTGAGGACCTCCAGGACGGGCAGAGCCTCACTGAGATCCAGCACCCATGGGAAAGGGTTGGTATAGCTCATGGGAACGTAGAGCTGCCATTCCCTAACAAACCCAAGCCCAGCCTAGGGAGATTGCAGGGAAGGCAGATGGGGCCAGCCCACTGCCTGCTCTGGGGCTGTGGTCTGTGTGTGTGTGTTGGGGTCCATGATGGAGGTTGGCCCTTACCCAGCCTCTGGAACACAAAGAGGGCCTGGAGCCCGTCCGTCCACACGAAGCGGGTAGAGTTTTTCCAGCGCAGGTTCTGAAGGAGACAGAGGCACAAGGGAAATCAGAGGCAGGAAACGGCCACGCGAGCACCTGCTCAGCCCACCACAGAGCTCAGCACGCTGGGTCCCTTTACTCACATCCTTGCTCCTCTCTTCTCCGGGCTGCTCTATTCAGTCACCTCCCCATGTCACTTACTCCAGATCCCCAGTAGGAAGCAGCTCCTTATCTCCCCAGGGTTAGAGGACTCCCCCTAGTGGCTGAGCCCCTTGCAGGGGGAGAACTGCATCATCACCGTACTGATCTACTTTCCAAAGCAACCTTTTCCCAACAAGAACCATCCCCCTCTCTGAGCCCGGCCCTGGGGCCCAGCCATCTAGAGGTCTCCCTCCTCCTCCCTATGAGGGGGGGTGTGAGTGGCAGAGAGCAGCTCAGGGAGCACACAAAGGTTAATCAGATCATCGGATTTATACAGAACACCAAGACCCAGTTGAGCTTCCCAACAGAGATCCTAGAAAATCCTCTTAAATCCCGCTGCCCAGCTATGGCCCATGGGCAGCGCCAGCCAGGGGAAGCTGCCAGGCAGACGCCCTCCCAGTTACTTGTATTGGCACCTCAGAGGGATGGGGTCTGGTGGTCTGAGCACAGGGCTGGGAGTCAGGACACCTGGGTGGGGTTCCCAGCTCAGCTGCTCACTAACTCGGTGGCTTTGGGCTAGTCACCTAGGCCCAGCTCCTTAGAAGTATATACCTTTGAGGATTTGACCCTTGGTCCCTCTCTGTGCCTCAGTGTCACCCTCTGTGCAGTGGCGGGGGGGAGGGAGGGAGGGGAGATGATGCTGGTGGCTCCCTGTTTCATGGGGGGGGCTGGACGGCAGGTGTTCTGAAATCCCTGGCTGGGGGGTACTGAAGCAGGGCAGAGCGAGACCACAGCATTCATGGCAGCAAAGGTATCTGGTATCTGGCTGGCAGTGCCTCACCATGATGCTCTGTTCCAGTGGGTTACGAGCATCAGTGGTTCTTATTACTGATGTTCTGCAGCACCAAACGGTTGAATCCAACACAAGAGGCTGGTTTATTATCCCGTGGCTTTGGGCCAGGTACTAGTCTCAGCCAGCCGGTCACCCCAGTGCTCACCCTGGCATCTCAGAGCCAAGCAGCAGCCCCAGCAGAGAAATGATATTTGTGGAGCTAGCCCTTTAAGAGACTGGCAATGTCGCAGCAGGTAGCAGAGACAAGACTCTGAGCAGCAGGTGAGATTAAAGGGGGGAGGGCGCAGTGCCTAAGAGACAGGGCAGGAAAGATTTAACGGAAGTGGTGAGGAGGGGATGGTGGGTGTCTTGAGGATAGGAGGAGAGCAACCCTCCCTACCCTTCTCCTCCCAGGAGGGCAGGGCACAAGCTGCTCCAACTCAAACTGGGATGGACATTCGCAGCTTGCGGCTGCTGCGACCAGCTGCACCCCTGACGGCTGGCTCCTGGCGGGGATTTATCCCATGTAATGTCCTGGACAGACACTGGCACTGCTCACCCAAGGATCAGCCTTGCTGGTGGGGAAGCCACTCCAGCAAGACTCTAAAGCAGGCTTGGGAGCTTTCCAGGGCAAGTACCGACGAGGCCAGGCATCTGTGTAAACCCAACTCCCTAGGGCTCCCACACAGGATCCAACCCAGGATGCACTTGTTCATCTGTTGGATCCTGATCAGAACTCGGGAGACCAGGGGCTGCTGCTCAGGGGGGGAGCTGAAAAGGGAAGAAGGGGGATTTCAAAGGGAAAGGCTCTTGCTGTACTGCCCTCTCATTGGTACCACAGTTGAGGACACAGGTCAGTCTCCACCCTAGCTCCAGCAGTCCCCTGCCAGGAGGGTGTTCTCTGAGGCCTGACTTCTGCTGAGCAGTGATTTGGGTTTTTAGATGGAGCAAAATCCCTTTGGGAGGAAGTGATAGGATATTAACAGACTGGCCAATGGCCCGAGCTGTGCTGCGGGAGGGTGGGCTACCCGACTAGATGGATAGGTGCAGCCACTCCACCACCCCTTTAGGAGTGAACACACTGTGAGCATTCTGATCACTCCCGGGACAGCTTCTCAGGGCAGAACCGATGCCTCTGCCATCCTCTGGCCCCAGCCGCCAAGGGAGGAGTTGGATTCAAATGTACTTTGAATCCCAAACTATCCCCTGTCCAAATAAACTCTCACTGTGGAGTTGCATCCCCCGGCCATGTTTCCGACCATGGCATCAACAGAGCACAAGGCCCAGGATACCAGCACCTGCCGATGGCCATGCAACAGGCTGCTGTGTGAGGCCCTGCTCCTGCTTTCAGCAGTGGGGACTCTGCTTGAAGTGGCTGGGAGGGCTGCTCACAGACCCACGTCAGATCAGGTCCCTGAAGAGCCATAGCTGACTATGCTGCCTAGTGGAAGAAGCAGCTCTCCCCAAATCTGGCAGATGGGGCAGGTTTCTGCCCAGCCTCACGGACAAACTCCAAAAAGAGAGGGGGATGCTGGGGAGGCACATGTGCCCCCAAAGAAAGGATCTGAGTTGGGGAGGAACAATGCTCCCCATCACAAGCTGGGAGGAAGGTTCTGGGGAAGGGCTGCACAAAGCCAAGCTAAGCTCCCTCCAAGGGAGAGGAGAGGAAGTGGGTCTTGTACCCCTCCCCCACTTCTACACCAGGCCCAATCCCCCCGCTTGAAGCATGGGGTGAATCCCCCAATCAGCGAGGGCCCAGGTGTAAGGATGCTTAGCAGCAGCTCCTTGTATCTCACTCCTCTCCTTAGAGTGCCCCACACTCTCCAGAGATGCACTGCTGCCTCCTTGGGAGACAGAAACGTTCCACAGAGCAGCAATCTCCCTCTCTGGAGCTGCAAGGGGAGAGGGGCCCTGAGTGAAGCTCTGACCATTCCAGGCTCAGGAGCCAGCCCTCCTCCCTCAGGATAAGCTGCTCTCCAGCAGGAGGCCAAGACAACATACCGCTTACAGAGTGTGGCAGGACTGGCCTGGTGCACGATGTGGAATTTTGGCAGTCTCTAAACTTTCATGCCGGGGCGGGGGCTAGCAGAGCAGATGAGCCCATGTCCAGCTGGGGCTGGCCATCAAGCCAGTGGGTGATTCTGGAATTGCCGGAAGTGAGTATCATATCAGATGCACCAGGCTCCCAGCTGCTCCAGAAGAGGGTAAGCTACCCATCTAGACAGATGTGTACAGCTGTTCCTACGCCCCCTGAGACCCTCAGAGCCCAGTCCTGCCTTACCATGACCCAGATGTGGAAGGCGATGCTCAGAACCAGGTAAGCAGCCGACAGGACAATGGTCCCTTTAAACTTGTGGAAGAGGAGGTTGACCAGGCCAGCCTGGAAGACGAAGGTGTTGAAAAACATGAGGAAGATGATGATGATGTTGAAGAGGACGGCGATATCCTGGATGCTGCAGGGAGACAGATGCCATGAGCACACAACACTTCCAGAGACCACAGCCCTCGCTGGGGCCGTGTGCTGGACACAGTGGCCAACACAAGCATTGTCCTCTGTCCTAGGGCGTGTCCCAGCTGCCCTGGCCTACACAGCAAAACACAAAGCCTGTGCTGGAACAACACCATGCACCAGGCCCCTGGGAGGAGAGGCAGCCAGCTCTGCGTGGTTCCTCCGGCCCAGGCAGCCCCTCCTAGTGCAGTAATTCGCTGCTTTGATAATTGATCTGGGCAGACACAGATGTTCCTCCCCAGATCTTTATGTAACAGACATTTGGCTTAGTGCCAAGAACACAGGCTGGCTCTGGGAATGGAGCCACTGTCCACAGACCAGACTCTCCCTGCAGCTACACCCCCTCTTCCCCAGCAGCTAGTAACTGATGCTTCAGAGGAAGGCAGCCAGGTACTGCTGCACACTGCGGGGAAAGAGGACAAAACCTTCCCCAAGTCCTCCCCCTCCACTTCATTGCCTCAGTATCTCCTCTCTTCCCCCTTGTGCCCCTCCTCCCCATTTTCCTGGTACAGTAGCAGTGAGCTGGAAGAGAATCCAGGGCTCCTGACTCCCAGCCCTCTGCTCTAACGACTAGCCTACAGTCCCTCCCACAACTGAGAAGTGAACCCAGCTCTCCCAATTCCAGCCACTAGCCCCTGCCGCCTCACATGAAGAGCACAAGCTGGATGACGGGGGCCATACGGAGCAGCTCTGAGAAGGAGTTGACAAAGAGATCATAGACGAGCAGCAGGAACTGCAGGGAGAGCACCAGGCTGTAGTTACTAGTCCGGAGCATCTTCCTTTCCCAGGGCTGTGGTCCCTCAGCGTGTGCATTCCAGAGAACGGAGCCAGTTCATCCTCAGGGCCAGAGGGGCTTAGGCTCCCCTCCTGCACCACAGCCTCTCCCTGCGCCCTACAGCTGAGCTCTGGAGTCTGGAAGAGAAGGTCAGAAAGGGTTTATCTCCAGCAGGGCCTGTGGCAAATGCCTACCTGACCTAGAGGTGAAGCTGCAGCTCAACCAAGAGCCCAGCTTGGCCAGGGGTTCTCCCCAAGCTTCTTCACATGCCCCAGACAGTACCTGGACCTAAATCCGTGGGACCTTCTCAGTTTCAGCTACCCAGCAGCCAAGCTCCAGGCTAGAGAGCACAGATGCTTACAAGCGGACACCCTGAAGGGTCATAGCAATAATCTTGGAATCCCTTCACCCAGAACACAGGCGCTCTCCTAACTAGGGGCTGCACGCATACCAGGGAGAGGATCTCAAGGGCTCCATGCAGAGCCATGCCCTAACCTAGGGTGCTCTCTACCCTGTGGGTCATAGTCAGAGAGCTCAAGAGCTCTCGTTCTGTCTGACCCAGGTTACTTCAGGGTTATGGCAGGTCACAGACTGGCAGAGAATGCATGGGGGGGGGGACATCATCCTGGAGGAAGAATAGAGGAGACAGAATCTTGGGGGGGTTACAGATGCCCATAAGGGAAGAGGATCATAAATACATTTGGGGTTGGGAGCCAGCAGGGGCACAGCCACAACGGTAGTGGTGTGAAGGGACAAGGGGTTGAGCTTAGAGCGATGGGGTGATCTTGTCTGGGGCAACTTGCGCACAGCCTGAGACTGGAGCAGAGGGATCCTTCCTGGAGACTCGGGATCACTCCGGGCAGGAAGGAGGAGACAAGGAATAGGAGTTGGGGCAGGTTGCCACACCAGGGATGAGGTTTTACCCACCCGTGGGGAGGGGATATGGGTCTGTCCATAGGAAAAAGAGAAAATACAATTCAGAGCCAGCCGCTCCCCCCATCTCTGATTGCTACAACATGTGTGTGTGTGTGGACCGTACACCGCCTAGGGGTGGGGGTAACAAATTGGGTCACCCCCAGGGGGAGGGGCAACAGTACTAGGGGATCGCAATAGGGGGGCGCAGGAAGGCCAGGGCGAACCCCTGCCACCACTTACAGGGGCGGAAGGCGATTCTGGGACATCGTAACTGACACCCCTCTTAATTGCGCGCCTCCGGGGACTTGGGACCCAGGAGCTTTACTGATGCCTCCACACCTCGGTCCCCCTCCACTGGTTCCGCCCAGGGAACCCCCCGATCCCCGCCCCCCACCAGGGACCCCCCCGGGCCTTGGTTGCATAACCAGGGGCGCAGCGGCCCGATCGCGCCTCCTACGGTTCCCCCGGGCGCAGCTGCCTTCCCCGAGCCGAGCCCCGCACGCACCTCGGGCCGCCATCTTCCATCCCCATGGAGACCGCACAACCATTGGCGACCGGCCCGGCCGGCGGAACCCGAAGCGCTCAGATAGAGGCGGGGGCACCGCCGGATGCCTTGGATCATAGAGTGGCGCTGAGTTCTCTTCTCCCCGTCTCTGTGACCTGCGCAGGCCGCTGGACGGCGAAGACTCCATTTCCCATAGTGCTGCAGGAGAGGGCGCGAGCCGGAAGTGCCGGGCGTGGCTGTAAGGGGGGAGGTGAGTCAGCTGCGCGGCTGGTGAGCCGCGGGGGATTTGTGGACCCTTGGAACTACTGCTCCCAGGGTGCACCGCGCCGCGACGAGAGGTGCGAGCTGGACGGGGACGGGGACGGGGACGGGGGAGGGGTCAGAGGACCGGTCCAAGGGGCAATGGGGGGGAGAGCAGGTGACCCCTCCCCAGCCCAGTGTCATGGCCCCAGCAGCACTCCCTTGGCACAGGGCCCCAGTTCCCCAGCCGGGCCTGGCTTTGACCCATGGAGGCACGTGGGGCTGGGCTGCCTGCAGGGAGCCCCGTCTCACTGGGGCGCAGTTTTCACGCTGTGTTGGCCCCAGGGCTGCCCCCAGGGGACTGTGCGGCTCCTGGGTCGCTCACAAGGGGCCAGTTACAGGCTGGGGGATAGCACCCCCGCATCGCCAATGCTTTGCCCCCAATCCTGCCCTGTTAAATGGTGCCAGCTCACCGCTTTACTGGGAGTCTCGTGATTCTTAGTGTTCGCTCATGAGGCCTCAGCTGCTGGAGAATGCACAAGAATCAGCCCTTCTGAGTTAAGTAAGTTTTTAGCCGTCATGGTTGCAGAGAAAATCTGGAAATCATGACCACGCGTGCGCCCGGATACTCATACAACACGAGGCAAATACAGTGAGCCTCGCATTCATTCACTTCATTTCCTGACCTCTTTTCCATTTACACAGACCCAGAGGTGCCCATGATTCTTTGCCACTCCTTTGGGTCCATGACTTGGGTTTGTAGGTCTAGGACTCGAAGTTCCAGCCCTTTTTTCAAACTTCTCTTGACTGACTCCATTGTACCATTGGTATTCCGTGCCCTTTCTTGCTGCTCTCTTCCTCCTGTGCTTTCTTCGCTGGTTGCTCTCCCATTCTTATCACACGCCCAGCCCATTTCAAACAGGCTCTGGTGCTCTCCTGCCTATCTATCATTAAGAGTCCCAAGTTCAGTTTCCCCTATCTTCTTCCCTGTGTGCTCTGTCTACTCTCTGCTTGCCTGCCAGTCTCCTCAGTAGAGTATTTTCTGCTTCCTATATCTTTTGTTTTCTCTTCCATCTCTGTAAGACCCACTGTTTCCAAACTGTAGAGCAGGCAGGGACAAATGCAGGCAGCATACACTTTTCCTTTCAGCTTGTTAGTTAATTGCCACCCCCACGGTAATCCTGCCACTTTTTTCACTGCTGCCCATGCACATTGGGTTCTTTGCCTCCCCTTCCTCTCCCCATGTCTCTCTCTAGTGGTACTAAGTGTATTTCCCAAGTACACAAATTCTTCTGATTCAGCGTCTCTCCTGAAACTTTTATCAACAGCTCTTCTTCAGCCTTGCCTGCTTGCACAACTCCAGTTATCTTTATGTTTACTTTAAAACACAGAGGCCCACACTCTTAGGATATTTACTAATTCCTGTTTGCTGTCAACCAAAAGGGGCAAGTCACCAGCATACGTCAGCTTTCTCTGTGTCTCCACAGACTTGGTTCTCATACTAATTAACTCCATAACTAGGATGAAGAGAAGTGGACTCAGCGTACCACCTTGTCTTAATCTGATTGTTACCTCCACATTCTGAAATAGTGTGTATTGTTTTCACCTTAGCTGTTGACCCTTGATACAGCTTGTCTATCATCTCCACTTCTTGAACACCTCTGCCCATCTATCTCAATACTGCAAACACCAGCTCCCATGGAACCAAGTCATATGCTTTCTCAAGATCAATAAACGCTACATAGCAGTTATGCCCTCCACTTATTATTCTTGTAAACTTCTATCTCATTGCAAATATTGTGTCTATTGGCTCCTTCCCTTCCTAGAGCCATGTTGCTCCTCTCCTATATTCTCCTCCACCTTGCACACCATCCTTGCCTTCAAAATTCTCTCCGGGACTTTGAGGCTGACTTAACAAGGTGATGCTGTGATAGCTGTTCAGATCAAACATTTGCATCACCTTTACCCTTCCAGAGAGGCACAATCAACCCTATTCTCCAATCATCTGGTATCCTAGCTTGATCCCAGCAAACTCTGAGTAAGTTTACTCCAGTGTCTCCAACTACCTTGATCATACCAACAGTTATCTCATCTTCTCCAAATGCCTTACCATTCTTCATCCTATTCAGTGCTGCTTCTGTCTCTTCTATACTTTTGGAGGCTTCCCCAAAATTATCAGCAGTGCTCGCATTTGCAACTCTCTTCTAATTTAACAACCTTTAGAAATATTTTTTCCATAGCTCCTACCACCTGTTTGGGGTTAGTCACCACACAGTACCTATCCTTCACATATGAAGATTTCTTCATTTCGTGTGCTTTAGTGTTCCTCTTTTTTTTCCCAACCCAAAAACCGATTTCCTGCGATCATCTTCCTGCAGCTTTCTGTTTAATTCCTCTTTAGCCTCCATTCTTGCCTTAGCAACTGCCTTTGTAGCCTTCTTTGGCCTGTTTGTGTCCGTTTTTTGATGCTCTCATTATCATGACCTGCTCTCTCAAGCTCTTTTGAGTCATTCATTCTTTTTTGTTTCTCTCGCACTTCAGATTTCTCCCACCAGCGTGTTCTCCCCAAATATATATGTTTTTAAAGGCCTTATCATTTTTTAAGCCAGTGTCATGATTTTTCAGGACTGGACCTCTAACTTTTGAATGCTTGGAGTTGGTGCTATTGTGTGAGACTGGACATGGGACTGGGCTTTCTGTCCCTTTGAAATCCTCCCAGCATCTCTGGAGCATCCTCTCATGAAGAGTTTGGGTTGGAATTGCTCCATTTGGGTGGGGGGCAGCAGGAGTCCTGCTGATCCTTCCTCAGGCTTTGTGGGTTTACAGGGGCCTGGGAACCACCAGCTCCTGGATGCTGTTCCCAGCACTGCCTTGCTGTCTGGGTGTAATAGACAATATATTTGTATAGCACCTTCCCTCCAGCTCTCTCAAAGTGCTTTATGCATCCCAGCCCTCCCTGGGCAACAGGCAAGCATCACGATCCCCGTTTTTCTGGTGGGGAAGATGGGGCTGACAGGCAACAGAGTGAGTCGAGGCAGAGCCGTTGGTGCAAATGATCACGAATGCTACAGCTGTGCATGACGCCGACTAAAACCGATTAGTCCCTGCCAAGAGGTACTTGCTGTTTTGTCCAGTTGCTTAGCAGTCTCATCTAACCTCTCAATGCACAAACACATTGAGATCCTGACTAGGAAATGGTGCTCTTATTCAGCATGTATGTGACCATTATTGCAGAAGCTCCAATCAGAATCCGGTGTCCTAGTGTGCTGAGCACTGGATGCAAGTAAGAGGGCGTAAAACTTGTCCTAAAGAACTTTCAACTCCTAGACTCCTTTCCTGACCTCCAGGCATTTTAACTGCTGACCATCCAGCAGGCAGGATTCTTGTGGCTGCAGACATTAAACCCTGTATCACCTCACGGTTAGTCCATGTGTGCTCATCTGCGTAAAGCACAGTGGATGGGACTGAAGGTCACTGCATCTGCAGACGTGAGAGGAATGACACTAGACTGAGCTACACAAAGTGAGGCCCAGGGCCTATTGGATTTTGCAGCCACTGATTCCCAGAGATCATTTGGAGGCTGAAGTGTTCACTGCTGGTAATCTCACCCACGAGCAGCTCTTTTCCTCCCTTGAGGTGGCTGGGTGTATTTTTGGTGGAGGATGCAGCTCTCTAAGCAAATGAGATGCCACCCTCCAGTTCCTGAGAACTTGCTAGTGTGCACTTAGTCACAACCCTGTGTGGAGAGTCTGTCCCATCGCAGAGAGATGTCTCTCCTGATGGCATCAGCTCAGCACAAGGCCAGACTGGGAGTGCTGTAGGGCAGTGTTACAAGTTACTTAGTTCCACACAGGGGTACCAGGGTGAAATATAATGGCCTACGTGTGACCTTAAGAACCCTTCAGCACCACTTGACACAGGGTTACAAGAATATCCTAATCCTGGTGTGTATAGGTGGGCAAGGTAATATCTTTTATTAGCAGGAGTGAAAGTAACACTCAACACTTACCAGTACAGGAGCAGAAGGGGTGGGGCTAGGGTTCAGTGTCCCCCTGCCAGCTCATCCGTGCTGCCTGGCCCATGCCACCTAGCGCTCCAGCAGCAATTTAAAGGGCCAGGGCTCTGATCACTGCTGCTGTGATAGCAGCAGCAGCGGTTGGAGCCCTGGGCCCTTTTAAATCGCTGGTTCCACGGCAGCTGCTCCTTTTGCCCCCACTCCTCTCCCAGTGGCAGCGCAGGTGGGGCAAAAGGGGCAACGATGTTAAAGTGCTGCCGTGGCAAAGGGCCCTGCTTAAAGTGTTGCCGTGGCAGCACTTTAACATCAGCTGCTACTGGCCAGTACCAGCGGCCATTTTTTACCAGTACGCCATCCTGGCTTATTTTCACCTGTTTGTTAGATTAATTTCTGCTGGTGAGAGAGACAAGCTTTCGAGCTACACTGAGCTCTTCTTCAGGTCTGGGTTTTCTGTTGGACACAGGCATGGCTAGTCACCTGTCTTCTGACATCTAAATCAAGCAGTGTAAGCTGACAGTGGAGAACCACAGTCACAGAGTCAACGGGGATATGACAACAATAGGATAGCAAAACAGGACAATAAGCCCCAGAGGTTATGCTGACTCGGGTACAAATAGTGAACTCTGGGGAAGGCAAGGAAGACACCCCTTTTTCCTGCACCTAGGAAGTAATTGGGCAGTGTGGTTACTTTCACAAAAACGGGGTCACAGCCTTGCCTGAAATGCTGCGAAGGATGTTTGGGTGAGATAAAACATCTTTAGATGGAAAGTTAGCCTGCTCAGTTGAGTCTCTAGGAATCATGTTATGATTTTATTTTATATGTAACCCTTTTGTTTCCATCATCCTTAGTCACAATCTCTTGAATCTTGAGTAGTTTATCCTTATTTCCACTATAAATATATCTCAGTGTTTTGGTATTAGATCAGGAGCTGATCCAGAGCTGGTGTGCGTGCTGGTCCGTGGGGACAGCAGAGCTGGTATTACTGTAGGTGTTCAGTGGAGAAGAGGCTGGATCTTACAGGGGAAGCTTTGAAGGGACCTGGGAACTGGGATGCACTGATTGTTTGCAAGGCAAAGTGAGGACTGGCCTAGCCCAGCGGAGATGGTTTTGGTGGCTAACAGGCTGGCGCTGTCAGGGAGTTATCACCCAGTTAAGCACAAGCAAGGCTCCCTCTTGCTGGCGGCTGGAGGTGACTCAGTCCTGGGTCCCCCAAGAACTGTCACCCAGTGTTCCACAGGAGGTCAGACTAGATCAAGGGTTCTCAAACTGGGGGTCGTAAGATTATTTACATGGGGGGTTGCGAGCTGTCAGCCTCCACGCAAAACCCTGCTTTGCCTCCTGCATTTATAATGGTGTTAAATATATTTGAAAATGCTTTTAATTTATAAGGCGGGGGGTCGCACTCAGAGGCTTGCTGTGTGAAAGGGGTCACCAGTCCAAAAGAACCACTGGAGAGTACCACTGGACTAGATGATCTAATCATCCCTTCTGGTTTTAAAGACTCACTCTCCAGTGGGGGAGGGGTATACAGGAACAGCATAGTGGGGTACTGTCAGAAATGGGGTGCAGAGCTGGGGAGGGATGGGAATAGCAGGGGGTGCTGTGGGGCAGGATTGAGCATTGGGTGAGCGAGGCAGGGGGATCAGCCCCACTCCCATGTATGCTGTCCCTCGCCCGAGCTTTCTACTGTTGGTCTCAGGTGCCTTTAGCTCTGTGCTCCTCCCCCTTCCAGCAGTTGTGCAGTGCTGATCTGAAAGCAGAAGCTGGGAGGGTCTCATGACCCGCTGCCTCCCCACAGGAAGTGCCAAGCATAGGTGCAGCTGCCAGGGTGGCAGGCAGGAGGCTCAGTGACTGTGACGAGGGCCCTTCCTTTCTCTCTAGGTGCTGGGGGAGTGGGTGGTGTTTTGGAGGATCTGAAACCCCTGGGCTGGAGGTAGCTCCCTCTCTGTGGCTGATCAGGTTGCATTTTTCAGCTGGGAAGGCTGCTGGGCACTGCTTGTGCTTCTGGTGCTAGCTGGGACCCAGATGGTGATCTGACCAGCCCATTGTGGATACTCGTGGCAGCTGGTGGGAGAGCCTTCGGTGCTGCGGGGGCTGGGTCCATGTCATGCTGGTGGCTGGCGCGTGGGCACAGCATCCCCAAAGCCCAGCTCTTGGGTTTGATTGGCTCAGCACGGATCTTCAGTGTGTGAGTGCTGCAGGGCAGGGACTCCTTGGGGAGGGTGGGGGAGAAAGGGGCTCTTCTCTACTTGGGAACCTGGGATCCCTGCTGTCCTCCCGGGGAAGGGGAATGAAGTCTGCAGGGTGGGTAGAGGCCTCTCTTGCCCTCTGAGCTCTGGCTGCAGGAGTTTAATTATCTAAGATCATCTCTGTCTCTGGGGACTTTCCCAGCTGACTCCCACCCAGCAGGATCCGTTCTGGTTGGGCTCAGGGCAGTTGGCTGCTCCTCCCCGCCCACCTGCAGCTTGTTACTTAAGGCTGCACTTAAAGCAGCTATTCATCCAGTCTGATTAACTCTGAGGCTCCGCCTGCTCCTGGTTCTATAACCGGCCTTCTGAGATAGGAGGGCACTGGCTGACAGCAGTTGGCAGAGGCTGGTGGAGGTGAGAGAGGGTGGCAGGCGGGTGGATGAGGAGCGGCTGGAGCCAGGTGGAGGTTGGAGGGAGGGCTGGCGGGTGAGCAAGGGGCTGCTGGAGAAGGAAAGACAGAAGGTGGGTGGCGGAGCCCAGTGGAGAGGCAGAGTGAGGGGTGTCTGGAGCTGGGTGGAAGGTGAGCGGCGTCCGGAGCCAGGTGGGAAGGGTGGGCCGGTGAGGAGGAAGTGAGGGGTGTCCAGAGCCTGTTGGAGGGTGGGTGGGTGAGGCGTGGATGGAGCCTGGTGGAGGGGAGGGAGGGAAGAGGGGCACCTGGAGCCCGGCAGAGGGAGGGGAGGCCAGGCAAGTGAAGGGCAGCTGGAGCCCAGCAGAGGGAGGGGAGGCCAGGCGAGTGAGGGGCAGCTGGAGCCAGGCGGGTGAGGGGCGGCTGGAGCCCGGCAGAGGGAGGGGAGGCCAGGTGGGTGAGGGGTGGCTGGAGAGGAGGGAGGCTGGGCAGGCAGGTGAGGGGTGGACGGAGTCCGGCAGGGAGGGTGGGCAGGTTTGGGGTGACTGGAGAGGAGGGAGGCCGAATGGGCGGGTGAGGGTGGCCAGAGCCTGGTGGGGGAGGATGGGCGAGCGGGTGAGGGGTGGATGGAGCCTAGCGGAGGAGAGAAAGGGAGGGCAGGTGAGGGGTGGCAGGTCAGGGAGGGAGGGTGGGTGGGTGAGAGGCAGCAGAGCCTGATGGGCTGTGCAGGGTCTGGCGTGGGGGGCAGCGATTTGCTCAGAGTGCAGGAGGGCACAGGCTGGGCAGTACAATCAGCTGGTGTGGTATTTCCCCCTCAGGTGCAGTCCCTGCTGCTGGAGTGATGCCCACCTTCCAGTTCTTGCCCTTCTTGGCGGTGCTGGGCACCCTGGGGTTCCTGTGTGTGGTGTTCACAGGGTTCTGGTCCCAGCACTGGCGTGGAGGCTTTGCCTGGGATGGCTCCGCCAAGATGTTTAACTGGCACCCACTCTTCATGGTGACGGGCATGCTGGTGCTGTATGGGGCGGGTAAGTGGGTGCTGTCCCTGGGTGGCGTGTCGGGAGCTGGGACGTGGATACAAGGGTTTCTCTGAGTGTGCTGGCCTCTCTCCCCTGCAGCGGTGTTGGTGTACCGGGTGCCCAGCTCCTGGGTGGGCCCTAAGCTCCCGTGGAAGCTGCTGCACGCGGCGCTGACCCTGGCAGCTTTTGTCCTGGTTGTGCTGGGGCTTGTCGCCGTCTTCGGGTTCCACAATGCCCAGAAGATCCCCAACATGTACTCGCTGCACAGCTGGTTGGGGCTGGCAGCTGTGCTGCTCTTCTCTTGCCAGGTGGGTGCCCAGCCTCCCCCTCTGATGCCCAGCTCTGCCCTGGCTCCGCCTCTTGCTGTTGACTGCCTGTGCCATGGCGTGATCCACTCTGTGTCCCAAACTCTTCTCTAGTGGCTCATGGGGTTCGCTACATTCCTGTTACCCTGGTCCCCTGCCTGGCTGCGGATCATCTACAAGCCTGTTCACGTCTTCTTCGGCTCCACCATCCTTGCGTTGGCCATGGCTGCATCCATCTCTGGCATCAACGAGAAGCTCTTCTTCAGCCTGTGAGTGCCAGAGCTGGTGTGGGGGTGTGTGGGTCTCCATTCGGCCTAGGGCTTCCCCCACCACTCCTAAGAGCTGGGCCAAATCAGGATCCATCTTGCCCAGTGTCTTGTCTCTGACAGTGGCCTATACCAGAGCTTCAGGGTAGTGCACAGAACAGCACAGTGACCCAACCCTGTCTTCCCATCTTGGCTTATGTTAGTCACCCCAAGCATGAGTAGGGTCACCTCCCTCCACCACACGTATGCGCTGTGTGAGTGATAGATGCCAGCAAGCGGCTGAATGGTGACAGCCCCAGAAGGGAAGATCTAAGGGCTGGGCAGGCTCGGTGCAGAGAGGATGACTAAGGGGAGACTTGGGAAGCGTCCTCAGCTCTAGGTGGCTGTTCAAGAGACTGGGAAGCTGCTATTATGGGAAGGAGTAGGTGGTGAAGATGACTGGGCAAGGTTGCCCAGGAAAGGGCTAGAACCTCCTGCCCTGGAGATGGGTTGAGGCATGGTCGGATCTCACAGGGCCCAGTGGATGCTCCAGGAAATGGAAGAGGCCCCTCTTCCCTCATCTGTGGGGGTGCTGGCAGGGTTGCCCCCTCCAGAGGAAGCTGGGATTGTAAGGGGCAAGGGTGCTTGCACTGGTGCTGTCTCTGAATGAAGGCAGTGGCTCCATCTCTTCTCTCTCAGGACGAACAAGACAGTTCCCTATACCAAACTCCCCCCTGAGGCCTGGTTCGCCAATTCTCTGGGGATGCTGATCTTGGTCTTTGGGTTGCTGGTGCTGTGGGCTCTTGCCATGCCAGCCTGGAAGCGCCCAGAGTCAGAGTCACTGGAGGCCCGACAGGTACCGAGTCAGCGTTCCTGGTGGCTCAGGCCATAGGCACTGTGGAGGAGTAGCAGCATGGGCAAGAGGGGATGCTGTGGGGTTGGGGATCGGGGAGGAGTTGGGCATGTGGAGTGTTGCAGTGAGGCCAGGCTTAGGGCGGATGGGAAGGGGAAGAGTGGGTGCAATGTTCCCTCTAATATTTTACATCCACGTGCAGAATTAACTTTATGTGCACCAATATGGAGGTGATGTGGGGCTGAGGGGTTCGGTGTGGGGGAAGGGCTGGTAGGAGAAGGGTGGGAGTTGAGATTGGAAACATGGGTAAGAAATAACGAGTCAACGCGCAGCTGATCTGCCTGGGAAGACACCTGCTAATGTGAGGAGCCAGGAAACTGGTGGCTCAGCCAGTGGAGCAGATGGGGGCAGTGATCAGACAGGAATGTCCAGTACAGGATGGTGGCACCAAAGGCCAAGGCGGTTCTGGAGCCACCCTGGGGGAGCAGCAAGATGTGGGTGGCTGTGGTGCTGGAAGCTGACTCAGTGCTGGGCGAGGGGGGTGCCTTGCTCATGATTTCTCTCTCCACAGCCCCTGCTCCATTAGGACAAGTGAAGCAGCTGCCCGGAGGAGCTGCTGCCCAGACTCTCTGGTGAGAAGGGCAGCTCGGTGCTCCTGCTGTTGGCGGTGAGCCATCTCCGGAGCCTGGCCAGCACGGAGCCGAGGGTTGGAGGTGCTCTCCGTGCTCCCTCACCACCTGGCTGCTCTTTCGGATCCCTGGCTCTTGCCACTCCCCTGCCTTCTGCTGTGGGTTCCTGCACATGCTGCTTCTTCCTGGGATTCACCAGGCGGCCTTGGCCCCTCTTGCCATTGTGCTGCTGTGCCTTAAGGGCCCTGGCTGATGCTACGGCCTAGATCAAGTGGCCCGAACTAAAATAAAAGCCTGCTTTGTGGCGCTTGCCCTGGTGTTGGCTCTGCTGGAGGCGAGGGCCAGAGCCTGTGCTGGACACTCAGCTGTAGCAGTGTGCATGTGCCCGGGGCATCAACGTGCCAAGCTCCAGCCAGTTTCCCTTTCCCACTGCCTGCCTAGATCTGCCACCCACTTCTGCTCTCTGGCACTGTCCCCTGCAACCCAGGGAGACTCTGCTAGGGCTCAGAGCATTTGTTCTCCATGGGGTTTGCTTCCAGCCCTGGTCATACTCCCTCTCCCTTGTCCCAGCTCTTTGAGGGGAGGAAGCAGTTACATTTCCTCCTGCCAGGAGAGGGCTGCAGAGCAGGAAGCCGTTGTCCATGCATCGCTGAGATGTGCAGGTGGACCAGGGAGTCCTGCTGCAGTGCCCCCGACTGCCCTGGGGATGCTAAGGTGGGAGGAGCTGTCCAGGGCCATGCTGTTCACTCCTCTACCCAGGTTCCACAGATAAACTCTCTGTACTGAGCTTCTCTGACTATTCGAACAGCTCAGGCCCAGAATCCACTCCCCTGCCGCTCTCTGTTTGGATCTAGGCTGTATTGCCGTCTCTGGGGCTGTATCACAGATCCACCCTGCAGTCCTACACCAGGCGCGGTCTGCCTTTCCTACCTCATGTGGGGTGTCTGGCTCTGGCCTCGGCAGCACTGACTGCTGAAAGCCACCCCAGCAAGAATTTCCAAGTGCTTGGGCCTGGAGGCTTAGTGCCTGGCCAATTCAGTCTTCATGGCTGGCCTCTCCCAGGTCCCGGCTCAGCGGGGGCAGGCACCGTGAGCTCTCTCTCCTTCCAGTGCTTATGTGCTACCATGGGCATGATGTAATTTGGGGGCTGTACAACAGACTCACTGCTGTTGCCTGACCCAGCCACCACTAAGCAAAATGGACTCATAGCTTATATGTCCTTTGGTGGCATCTGCCACGAGCTGCTCAGAAGTTTGAGACAAGATCCTGTCCATTCTGGGCACTGGATCTGCCAGGGGTAGTGTGGGGTCCCCACAAAGCAGATACTTCACTCTGGTTTAAGGATTCATGTACAGGATTAGGGCTAAATTGTTCGCCAGGTATTAATTCCTCCCATCCCCACATGGTGTAACAGATGGGGATGTGGTAGGAAGGGTTCAGTGCCCCAGAGAAGGGCAGACAGGAAGTATAGTTGACTCGGGGGAATATTTCCCCATCACTGATTGCAGGGGAGTAGGACGGGTGGCTCTTCCTATCCTCTATGGCTGTGAGTTCTGCTTCTTGGGGTTGTGTACTATTGCGGTAGGTGGGGAGTGAGCCCTCGTGGCTCAAGCTGACATCATAGGAAGACATTGGAGGCTTCATTAGAAGTGTTTCCAGAGAGAGGCAATTAAATGTATTTGTTGTATAGTATGTGAGAAGCTGCCCAGCCCCAGGGGGTTTGATAGCATCCACACAGAGGCTCAGTACATGTTACTAGAGAGGTGGAATGCAGCTACAGCTGGTTGGAATTTTGAGTTTTTTGTCCCCTGGGAGATTCTCTGACTTCCAAACCTCTGGCTTTGTCCTGAGCTGGGATGCTAAATCGGTGGCAGGACTGTGTGTGACACAAAGCACAGTGAGGATTTCAGTTTGACTTGTTACCTAGAACAGTGAAACGTTTGGGGAAAATCAACCCTGTCAAACATTCAGCTAACTCCAGGCATTCCCAAAATGCACTGACTGTGTCAATCAGCAATTTCTGATGGAAAACTGCTTGTGGAAAATGTCCAACCAGCTCTGTAGACAACCTTGAAAAATCAGGTATCAGAGGGATAGCCGTGTTAGTCTGGACTGTAAAAGCAGCCAAGAGTCCTGTGGCACCCTTATAGACTAAAAGACTTTTGGAGCATGAGCTTTCATGGGTGAATACCCACTTTGTTGGATGCAAAGCAGACAATGGGAGCAATTGGAGTAACTGCCCCTATACCAAGGAGAGGAAGAGTGCAATCCACCACCATCCCATTGAGTTCTGGGGTTTATGGAAATGAATTAGAGTGACTGTTGCAGACAGGTCATGGGGTGGAGCCTGGACATCTACCTAACTCCAGGGAGAGGAGGTGGCTGCTGGGTCCTTGCTAAGAGTTCATGACTTAAAGCTCCAAGCTAGGAAGTGTATTTCCAGTCTGCTGTGTGTCTCTCTCTCTCATAAGCTTGGCTGAAGTGTGTGGCTTCCCCAGGGCTTTGTCTCCTATCTCTAGCATTAGCCATTTCAATATCTGGGGTACTTCTGATGTCTTTCTGGGAAACCGAACACTTATATAGGCTATTCTGAAATGCTGGGGCCTCTGTTTAATAAATAGTATCTTTTGGAATTGGAATCAAGGGGGTGTCTTCTTGGGGGAGGAAATCAGGGGAGGGGTGAAAATTGATCCTCGTAAAAACCAGCTGTTTTTCAATAGGCTTAGTGCTGGGAGTAAGGAGCTGGAGCTGAGCATAGGCAATAGGGAGGTTGGCCTTTCAGCTCTAGCAGTCTGGGAGCAAGGCCACCCTTATCGATCCAGCTCCTCAGAGCAAGGCAGGACTAAGAGCCTAGTGGTGCAGGCTGCTGGGGTGAAGATACTCCTTTTAGCCGTTCAACTCCATGAACTGGCTGGTGCTGGCAAGGTGCACTGATATGTTGCCTTGATGAATTAGCCCTCTGCCTCACGTACCCTATGCTCATCTGCAAACCCTGCTCCAGGAGAGAGGAAGAGGGTGCGGGGGCATATCGCAGCCCTGCCCAGAGCTGGATTTCCTCGTTGCTCTAATTCTAGCACATTGGTTGCTCACTTTCCCCTGTGCTAGTTACCTGGGCTCATGTCTCAGCCCCTCTCACCCCCAGCAATGCTGCCATGTCATGGCTTAGCTGGAGCTATGAATTGTGCCAGCAGGTGGAAGAGCTGCTTCTGCCAGGTAAAAGCTAGTGCCACAGTCTCCCTTCTATGCCGATCCAGGAAAAGGAATCTCCCTGCCACTCCTAGGTCCCTTCAGCCTGGTCCTGGACTCTGCTCAGCTCTGGCCCTTCCCCCAGTCTATGGCATCATCCAGCTGGTCCCTCCAGGTGCTGGGCCCTTGCTGGTCCATGCTCCAGGAAGCAGACCTTGCCTGGTTGGATTCATGACAATGCACACCACATGCTGGCAGTGCCTCGCCCTGTTTCATGATCCCATAGCAGCCTGCAAGTCTTGCCAGCTGGGTGGGGTGGGGATGACCCTTGGCCTGGGGCAATCCTCCAGCAGTGCTATATGGCCTGTGCAGCTGGACTGGTGCCAGCTCCTGCTCTCCCAGGGCACATTGGCTGAGTGGGTTTCTCTGGTGGCAGCTTTCAGGGTGGTACACTGGGCTGGAATAACCAGCTCAGGATCTGTGGAAGGAGACCTCTGCCTGGCCTCAGCACTTCTTCCCCCCCGCCCCTGATTCAAGTGACAGTGAGATACAGAAGACACCTGCTCCAGGCCCTTTATCTCGGGGGGCTGGCCCCTTAAATGAAGCAGGTCCAATGTCCCTGAAGACTAAACAGGTGCCACCTGCTCAGAACTATACCTACGGAGGCAAAGGGGAGCCCAGGGAGAGCTTGAAGAGAGCCTGGGGAAAGGCTCTACCCAGAGGAAAAAGGGCCTGCTAGGCCCCACAGGGCAGGAATAAGCTGTGAGGACCAGCATGATCCCTTCATCAAGGCAGGGCTGGAGAGAGCAATGGCATGGAGTTAAAGTAACCATAAGCCCTCAGAGAGGGCAGGTAATGACTGTCTTTGAGGAGGTGCAAAGTCTGAAACACTTAGTTAACAGGTTAGAGCTGAGGAATAAATAAAACCCCAGCAAAAGAGCTACATAGCATAAAATGTCTCCATGGTAGCCCTGAAGGGCTGGCAGGGTGCTGTCGTGGGGAGCAATGACCCCCCAAGTCACCTGCCCCTACCAGGGCAGACTGGCCCTCTGTACTCCTCTGCAGGGGCTGAACGCCACTAGTGTAAGGAATTGGCCCCCACAGCCCCCTGGATCTCACTATAAAGCTGAGCCATGACCTCATTCTGCTCTTTTATCCCAGTGCTTCCCACTCACCGCCCCTGCCCCCTCCTCTCTACCCAGCCCCAGTGTATGCAGAGACCCCTCCATACCTTACCTCCCTCCATATCCCTTCCCCTCTCCAGACCTGCTGAGTTGCTGCTCTGAGGATTCATAGCCCTGACAGTCTAGGGGCACTCCCTCACGGCACAGGGAGTGCTGAGCAAACACACCAGGGGAGCCAGGCTCTCCCCCCACAGGAAGGGAGAATCAAGGGGGGGTGTTCCCAGCCCAGGAGCAGCCTGCAGGCACATAGAAAAGACACCCCTGCTAGGAGGAGCTGAAGAACACAAAGGAAGAAAGATCCCTCCTCAGTAAGACCCAGCCTGACAGCTGCATGGGGAGACCCCAGCTGGGACAGCAGGAAGAGATCGAGCCCATTCACTGTCAGGCGGCAGGAGCTGGTGTTGCGCTTACAGTGAAATAGCCATTACAGCTGCTGGAGCGTGTGTGTGGCCCCAGTAGCCCTTAGCCAAGCTCAGACAGATACAGATCTTTCCATGTGCCACCCCATTCCTCCCATCTGTCACCAGCTTCTGTGCGCTCTAGTCAGGGTCTTGCCACAGCTCAGCCCTGGCTCTCTGTGCCAGGGTTGGGGAGGCAGATGAGCACAGCCAGTGGCTTTCCTGGCTCCTGTGCTCCACTGGAAACTCTGCTGCTCAGGTCAGTGGTTGCCCTGTTCCCTCTTGATGTAGCACATGGCCCTGGTAACTGGGCACACCCACATGCACTGTATGAGGAGGCATGGGCCAGGGCTGAAACCCAGCACTAGGTGCCTCAGTTTCCCCCTCCATGCAATAGGAAGTCTGGGCATTACCTGACCCCGCTTCCTGGGGTGGGGACAATTCATTCACCAACAACTGAAACGAGGTGCTCAGAGATCCTCTGGGGGTAGGGCAGGGGGAGAGGATACAGCCAGGCACAGCAATTCCAAAGCCAGAAACACCCTGGGGGAGGCGGGGGAGGAAGGAAACGACACTATTCTGTGCTGTGAGAATGAGGCGGGCAGGGCAGGCGCTGCTGCTACAGAAAGGAACAGGCCATCACCTCTGGGGCAGGGCTCTTTATTACAGCCACTGTACTCACAACACCCAGTAGCAGAGATGAACTGGGGGGCCAGTGGGCCTGCTACCCCGTGGGCACAGGGCTGGCCCCGTCTCCCTGCTGGCCCCCATTCCCGCCACTGAGATCCTGCTCCGGGCAGATCTAGGAGCAGTGAGTCAGCTCTTGCGAGGACTGCCGTTAACATCACTTCTGCTCATCTTGCCTCCAAAGGGTGTGCAAGTCAGCACAGGAGGGCCCCAGGGACTTGCGGGGGGAAGAGGGTAAAGTGAGGGAGATGGCAGAGTCACGCACTCTGGCTCTGTAACCCTTCCAGCACAGCACGAAGAATGGCCGCTGCTGCCACGGCCCCTGGGTCCGGTAGCTCCAGGCGGGCCGAGCTGATGTAACTGGCCCTGCCAGCACCTGCTTCCATGTTCTTGGTAGATTCAGCCGCAGCCTCTGCACTCTGCCAAGAGACCACGGGAGGGAGCAGGTCATGGGCGGGAGTGTCCCCAAGGGACACAGGGAATGCAACTGGGTTGGGCATGCAGCCAGGAGTTGGGGGAGAGGGGCTTCCCTCTACAACTCTCCCTATGCCCCTCCATCCTGTCCCCGGCCCGAGCTGTGCCAATGCCCTCAAATCCTGACCCACAGCTCCCCTGCTATCTCGGCCCCTCCAGAGCTCTGCTGACACCCATCACCCCCTGATTTTGCAAACCGCACCATAGGAATTTTCCTGCCCAGACATAGCCGGGGCCTGTGTTTTATATTTCCATCAAAGAGCCATCTATGAGCACAACACTCCCCAGATGAGCACAGCCCCACAGCTGGCTCAGTTCTTGCTAAAAGCCATTCACCTCCCTTCCTGCAGCTCTCTCAAGGTGCCCAAGCGCTAGCCTGCCCCAACTCTGCTCATAAGACCAACAGGGTCACAGCCCCACATTCAACTCCCCTCATGTGGCTTTGGAATCTGCTCACTGGCCCACTCAGCTTCAGGCTCCACCCCTTCACTAGCTCCTCCCTGTCTCACCAGAGGAGAGGGGCCTAGTGGGAAGTGAGCTCTCATACCTGGACTGCCTTGGCCAGCACTGGCAGCAGGTTGGCGCCAGGGGCCTGCAGGGCGCGCAGCTCCACAGCAGCAGCACAGAGTGAATCCAGCTGCCCAAGACACAAGTGGGAGGAGTGGTGAGGGCAGGGCCCCTGGGAGACGGGGCAAATGGTTGGGGTGGCGGTTACTGAGCTGAGGTTGCCCCGTGGATCCCTCTGAGGCTCACCGGAGGGCAGTGCCTGCCTGAGCCAGCAAGGGGCAGTGCCAGATAGGGAATACCCCTCTGTATCAGCACTGCATGGCTTCCCTTGCCCTCAGTGTTGCCTGTAGGTGGGAGCAGGCCCAGCACCAAGAGGGTCCCCAACGGCAGTAACAGGCATGAGCAGAGCGCACCATGTGCCCAGGGGGCAGGGCAGCTGCTTGTCACTCACCATGGTCCTGTCCCCGGGCGCAGCTCCCCCGTACCTGGCACAGAAAGCAAAGAGATCAGTAGCGAGCACAGAACAGTGCCATAGACCCGCCGCGGAGGGGTCATGGGCCGCTGGTAGGGGTGGGAATGCCCCATTGTCCTTCCCACTTAGGATCTCCCCTCCCCTGGCAGGGCCAGGCACAGCTGCAATTTCCCCCTGGCCCCGCGTGACTCTCCCACCCACCTTGTGGGCTCTACTCACCGCTGCATGGCTTCGATGCCAGCCTCCACGGCAGCAGCCCAGGCCGCGGGGTTGCTGCGGCTCTGCAGGGGCTGTGCAGCCGCCGTCAGGAACAGTCCGTACAGCTGCAAGGGAAATGCCAGGCTGCTCAGCAGCAGTGCTGCCCTGACGCAGAGTTGTGGGCACAGAGACAGCAGGGCTCCTACTCCCCCCCGGCGTGACGAAACACCATCCCTCTCACGGGGCGATGGGACACAGGATCCATATACCACCCCAACCTCCTCGCAGGCCTCATATCTTCCCACAAGGGCCATAACACGCCCCCCGCCAAGGGGGAGAGGGCAAGGATCAGCTCAGCAGGGACAAAACTACCCAAGTCCCCATCCGTGGCACTCACCGCCCCCGAGGACCCCCCCATCTTCTCCAGCAGCAGCCTGGCCAGGGTGGAGAGGAGCTGGGATGGCCGGGTAGGCAGGGGCGACGAGTTCAACCACTCCTGTATGGCTGGAGACACGACACCTCGGGTGAGAGGCGAAGGGGCTGAGGGTTGGCTCCCACCAACCGGCCTCACCCCAGGGAGAGCGAGGGCTTCGGGGGGCGGAGGGATCCTGAAATCCAAAGAACTCAGGGGAGCCAGCCTGGGACCCCTGCTCTATGGGAGTCTTGGGGGAGCCAGCCAGGGATCCTGTACCCCTGGGGTGGTGATGTGGAGGAGGGGAGCCCCATGGCCAGGGGATAATGGAGATGGTTCCTGGAAGTGACTTTAGCCTTGGTGAGCAGGCAGAATGCTATCAGTGGGTGCACCATAGGAAGCGCCAGGGTGACTACCCCTCCCCCAACGCAGGGTACCTGAGCCCCAGTCCCTGTGGCTGTGGGCACTGAGGGGTGGCCAGGAAGCGGATGGAGACTCCTCTATCAGAGGGGGCTGGTTTGGTCCTTCCTGGCCAGGACTGGATCAGAACCGTCCACTTTGGACTGAGATGCTTCCCGCCAGCTCCTCTGCCCTCCCACAGAGGGAAGGAGGCCACCCCCCAGAAGCCAGCAAGCTGGGATCCCTGTGCCTGTTGTGAGCCCCAGCCCGAGGGAGCTGCTATGGATTATGCAACAGTTGCTGGGCCCCAGCACTGACCCCTAGCAGCCCGGGCATGGGTGCTGCCACAATCACCGTCCCCCGCCGCGCGGTCCAGCTCATTGAGCTCCTCCTGCAGGCCCAGCAGAGTACTGCACACCCGCTCCAGAATCAGCCGCACCTGCGGGGAGGCTGGTGCTGAGGGAGAGAGGGGGCTGGTTAGATGGGGGAGAAGGTGTCTGGCTCGGCATGTGGGGCTGATCCTGTGACACTCACATCTGTGCCCTTGCACACACACTGCTTGGGCATTAGATCCTGTGACACACGCATGCCCATGCCTGTGTGTTCCACTCAGCCTCACCCCCATTTCAGCCCAGTGCCCTCTGTCCTGGCATCGCACAGCACACGACAGATGTGAGTCCAGGAGCGCAGACCCCCATTTCTCCCAGCCAGGCAGAAAGGAACCAATTGCACCCTGTCCTACAGATGGGGAAATTGAGGCACAGGGGAGAAGTAAATTGCTTAGGATCACAGAGTGTCAACTGCTCAGATGGGAACACCAGCCCCCCATGCTCTACCCACTAGACTGTACTCCCCAACCAGTGCTGGAATAGAACCCAGGAGTCCTGCCTCCAGCCCCCCACTCTACCCACTAGACCCAACCCAACCCAACCCCGCTCCCCCCGAGCTGAAGAGATAACTCAGGAGTCCTGATGGCCAGCCCTTCCTCAGTCCCATGCTCCCTCCCTGCAGCAGGAATACCAGGGCTGCTTGGTCTCTGTCTCCCCACCCATCTCAATGCCACACCCACTCCCTCTGCCCTCAGCAGGCAGGGTGATAGCAGGGCCTCAGCCAGCATCCCCAAAGTCCTGTCCAGTGATGGCCAGGAGCAGGGGCACCACACCGCACCTCCAGCTGGGACAGGCTCCTCCACCGTAGGTCCCTCCTCAGGTGCAGCCAGCACTCTGCTCCGGCCTGTCACAGGCACTCGAGCCAGGTTGGGCCAGGCCACAGCTGTAGTCTTAGCATCTAGGGGGAAGTAAGACGGTAGGGTCAGGCCCAGAATCCCAGCCCCTTGTAGGGCCTGGCTCCCAGATGGCAGGTTGGGAGGGCTGAGGGATTAGCGCAGGGTTAGCCAGGGAACACGGGGCCCTCTATACCTGTGGCTGATGCCCAGCCCCATGACATCCCACCACCAAAGGCACTGAGGCCAAGGGCCTGAGGAGCTGGGCATCAGCTACTCTGCACATGTGTGCCAGAAGGGGGCCCACTGCCACCAGCCTCTGGAACCCCACAGCATGGGGGAAAGATGGACCCTCAGCCCCTCACCCAGGGCCATCAACCCCCGTTTCATCCCCAGCCCTCATGCCAGGAGGGAAAGCCTCACCTCCCCCACAGCAAAGTCATTCAGCACCATGGGTACCTCCCCTGCCCCTATTTCCTGTATAACCCCCAGCTCAATGCTGGGGGAAATAAATGCTCCAGGGTCTCACCGATCAGTCCCACAAGCTCATCGTCTGCCAGCAGGAGGGTGAGGGAGACACCAGCCATTTCCAGCGCCGTCATGAAGGCACCAACCAGAGCTCGGGCGATGCGAACACCTCGGTCCTCTGCGGCGAGAGGGAGGGGAGACAGTGAGGAGTGGAACAGGAACCAGAGCTCAGGAGTGCAGGGGGGACACAGCAAGGGGGTTTCAGGGGTGATGGACCAGGGGTTGGAGAGGGGGAGGGAGGGAAGGAAGGAAGCAGTCCCCTCTCCCCCACCCTCAGCAGGATGGCAAAGCAGGGGACTGTGCAGGGAGATCAGGAGGTGGAGAATGGAAGCTGAAGGACCTCGTGGGATGATCCAAGCCCAGAAATCCAGAGCAGAGAAGTCCAGGGTGCAGTGCCGAGCGGCCCTAGCCACACAGCTGGGGAGCATTATACACACAACCCAGGCACAGCCTCTACCCATGGGGAGGAGGGGAGAGACCCCCTGCGTCCCCTCTCATCTGAGCCCCTCCCTCTGCACTGTCCTGTGCCTGTTCCCACCCCACCAGCTCTGGGCTGGGCCAGGCCAGGCACTCACCAAGGCAGCGTACGGCCGCACCGGCCACCACACCCAGCTCCAGGAAGGACAGGCCGCCCAGGTTGTTCAACACCAGCACCACGGAGGCCCCTGGAAGGCAGAGGAGAGTGGGTGTGAGCCCTGCCCTGCACAGGGGGAGGCAGGTCAGGGGAGGGGGTCACTCACCGGGCTCCAAGGCCACACGCGAGGCATTGGAAGGGCTGCTCATGTGATCGAGCATCGTCTTGACGATTTCGTCCGCCGGCACCATCTGCGGGGAAAGGAGGAGATGGGTGAGAGCAGGGCAGTGGCAGGCTCGAGGGCAGGCGAGGGGGGAGCCAACCTACCTTCATCCTGCGCACGCCTGCCTCACCATGAATCCCTGTGGAGACAACAGGGGTCACCAAGGCATCTGACTGCCCCCATCCCCTCTGCCAGTACCTGATCCCAAACCAGAGATGGGGCCTGGGCCATGGGCACCCACAACAGTGATCAGTGGGAGCCATGTGGCCCTGGCCCGTAATCCGCTCCAGGCAGCATGGCCGCCCGGACCGTACCCAGGACCCTAAACAGTGGATTCTTAGGCACCATTGACAATGAACATTTCAGGCCCATGGGCACTTGGGCCCTATAGGTGATGGGTACCTGGACCCCCTTTGGACCAAAGCACCCAGTCCCCACCCGCAGAGAGACAGCCACAGGCTGGAGGGAGACAAGGGCAGAGGGATGCAGCCAAACTCAGGACAGGTGCAAGGTGACAGACACACAGACAGACAAATGCAGAGGTAATTCCTCACCCAGGCCCAGCTCCAGCTCATCCTGAGCCAGCTGAAAGGTAGGCCCGGAGCCAGGGACACTGCAGGGGGACAGGCTCACGCCCAAGGTACCTGCATGGGGAGGGAATGAAAGAGTTAATTCCACCTTCGCCAGTGACAGTTACACGGAAGCTGCGCCAGAGGGATCTTTCCATGTTTTCAGGGAGAAAGACTCCAGGCTGTAATCAGCACTGAGCCCTCTAGGGAGAGGAAGGCCAAGATTACTTGGCAGGCCTGGGGCTGTGCTGGGGCAGGTGCCAGGTCCAGAAGAACATCTAGGCGTGGGGGCACCCATCTAGGTTGGGACCTGAGAGCAGGATCTCCTGGCTGAGACATCCCCGGGGGGAGCCCCCTATTGTTGTGGGGCCACATCCCTCCCAGATCCCCTCCTTCACCAACTGGCAGCTCCTGGGCACTATGACAGGAGGTGGTGCCAACCCCAGCCCGTGTCAAGAGTCCCTAAGCACTCACCCATGGCTCCTGCAGCAGCCGTCACCCTGCGAACAATTTCCTCCAGGCTTGCCCCTGCCTCCGACAGCGCCCCTGCCACCTGCCAGGAGAAAGGCTTTGTCAGTGCCAACTCAGGAGGCTGCTCCTCCCTGTAGCCAGCCCTGATCCCATGGTGCACGGCCACAGCCAGGGCTAAACCCCAACACAGAGCAAGGCATCTGATTACCATGTGTGCTGCTGTAGCACCCACAGGCCCCAACACTGGACCAGGCCCACTATGCTGGGCACCACACACACACAACAAAGAGATGGTCCTGTCCTTTGAGAGCTCCCAATCCATGGATGAGACAAAGTAGATGCAAACAGACAAGGTCTTGTGACTGTGGCACTGGGCTGGGATCCAGGACACCTGGGTTCAATATCTGCCTCTGCCACAGACTGCCTGTGAGAATCGCCCCAGGTCCCTTCTGCAAAAGGGGGATAATGACACTTCTTTGGCTTGTCTCGTGCATTTCCATCATGCATCCTTCAGGGCATGGAGTCTCCTTGTGTCTGGGGAGCACCTGGTACAACGAAGCCCTGATTTTCTGGCCCCTACTTGCTATGAGATACAAATAAGCCACTGCAGTAGTGATTGTCTAGGGACGGGTATTTCACCAAGCTAATCATCACAGAGAACCATTCCCCTTAACTTAACGCAACAAACTCACTGCAGACAGCTCTGTGCCTGGATTCAAACACTCCCTGGTGGGTGGGTGGAGCCTGCAACCCAAACATCACAGCTTCCTGCTGGCCCCAAAGCCTCCACTGAACCCTGACTAGATGCACAAGTGGAAGTGACCAGGCTGACTGTCCTGAGAGAGCAGAGATGGGGTCAGTTACAACCCCACCAGCTCCAGGGGAGCAGGGTCACATGCCTGTGTATCTGACTGATAACATGACTATCTTTTAACCCCAGGGTCTGAGGCTTCATCCTCACATGGCAGTGTCTCTGGCACTGCAACCGGAGCCCTGGATGTGGACAACTAAATCCCCTGGACAGGAACGGCTGATCAGCCCCCTTCAGTCTATCCAGGAGATTTGACCCCAGCAGGCAGAGCTAGATCCGAGGCTGCTGGGAAAGTAATTGAGGGCTGGTGGTTTTGACCTGCAGTGGGCCCTGCACAGTGAGTGGCGACTGGAGACTGATCTGCTCACAGTGTTATGAATGCTGTGCCGCACAGCCCCGGCACAGCTAGTTGGCACTGGGGAGCTGCCCCATCCCACTCGCCTTGTGTATGAGCACCGTACCACACAGCCCTCTTCTCCCTGCCTTCTTCTGCGTGGTGAAAGCGCTGTCATCACCCACCACCACCATCTGCACGTCGGCCCCCTCTGCCCGCGCCTGCTCCAGTGCCAGCCCGAAGTTTAGCCGGTCTCCAGTGTAGTTCTTCACGATCAGCAGGGTCCCGGCTGAGGGAGACAGAAGGAAGTGAGGTGCCCCAGTTACTCTCTGTCACTCTTAGGAGGAGGGACCCTCCCACCTGACACCGCGCTGCCATACCTGAGCCAGCCTGCGTCACTGCCCGGATCGCTGCCAGTATGCTTCCTACTGCGGGAGAGGTGAAGACTGCACCAGCTACCACTCCGGTGAGCATCCCCTTCCCGATGTACCCTGGGCAGGGGGACAGAGAGTGTGTCCAGATAGGGGCCTCAGCGGGAGAGCCTCACTTCCAGCATGCACTGCTTCCACTCTGACCTCCCTGTTCCTGTCATGTCTTCAGCAATGGGCTCCTCCAGTAGTGCCAACCCCGGCACACTCCTGTGTAGCAGGGCCCTGCCATCCACAGCCAAAGGCCTGCAGTTGTACCTCCACTCTGCATTAGTGACTCACCATGCTGGACAATAAGATTGTTTCCTGGGCCCTAGGCTGGTAACCCAGCCTCAGGCTCCCCTGCTCCCCAACCACACCTCCAGCCTGGCCCAGTTCCCTGCTCCTGGCACCGTATACCTGCATGTGCGGGCTCGTGTCCTGACCCTCCTCCAGACAGCAGCGCCACCCGTCCCCGAATGTTCTCCAGGTCAGATCGCAGTGCTACCCTGTGCCCTTGCAGGAGCTGGATGTCCGGGTTACAGGCCACCAGCCCAGCCAGAGCATCGTCCGCAGAGCCTGGCACTGAGTTCACCAGCTTCTTGGAGACCTGGGAGGCAGAGAGAGAAGGAAGTCATGCATCTCCTGACTGCACTGCCAGTGGGAAGGGGCTGGCGTGGAAGGGTGTTACCTGGGTAGTTAGGGGTAGATGAGTCACTGGAAAAAGATGTGCTTTGAATACACAATTGCAGGGGCTCAAACAACATTGCTCTGTTGGGAGGACTGGCTGGCTGGTAGGGGAGGAAGAAATGGATCATGGGACCTTTCCTCTCAAGGGGGTGCTGGCTCCCATCCAACCCAGAGCAGTGGGACTGGCTGGCTCAGGGGGCTGAGGAATGGGATATGGTGCCTTTCCCCTGCAGGACACTGGGAGTTCCTTGTTACAGGGGAAGTACAGCCATGGTTCCTCATAAGTCCCTATTACCACACCATCCCTATCTCCACACCCCCAGCCCTTATTGCTCTATGCTGACACTCCCGTCCTCGCACAACCCTGGGCCTCTCCAATAGATCCCAGCCCTGCACTGCATGGGGACTGGCCCCCGCCTGACCAGCCTCTGCTCATACAGCCCCACTGTGCCATGTGTCTGGGACACGGCTGTGCTGTTGCCAGCCAGAGACCAAACTCTGAGGTCTTTGTGAAGCGCTTACTCAGGCGAATCTCTGAGTTCCTCCCAGAGGCCTCAGGAACAGGATCTGGGACCGGAAACCAGTCAAATACAGCCAGCACAACAACTACTCTGGATTCCCAATCACAGCAGGATACCAGGACTCCTCTAGCTGCTGGAGGGGCACGTGACCAAGTCAGCCCATGCAGGACAGAAGGTTTACACCTCCATTGCAGTGTGAATGCCCCCCTCCCAGCGATAGCCCCTCCCAGCCACCCCTGCCTCCTTTGAGGCTGGGACTCACCTGCATGGGGGCAAGATTGAGGCACCCCTGTGGGCACAGCGAATCCCAGCAAGGAAAAGGGACCCGATTCCTCCTAGCAGAGCTGCCCTCACCTGGGGCAAGAGATTGGGGGGCAGATAGGAGACGTAGCTCTGGGGGTGAATCCAGGGGAATTTTTGTCTCACTCCGGCCGGACAGGGAGGGAGCGGGATACTGAACAGGACAGCAAAACAGCCCTGTGGGACTGAGAACAGCCTGAATCCTGCCTCGGGGCCACGGACTTCAACCTAAGTCCAAACTCTGCCTGGCGCCAGGAAGGGGAGGTTGCGGAGAGGTGATCCCAGGGATACGCCCACCTGGCGCTGCTCAGTGCTCCACTGAGACGGGCGTCCCCTCTACTGCCTGCCATGCCCCTAACCCAAAAGCCAAGCCTGGCCCTCGGTGTAAAACCGCAACCCCGCTCGCTGGGCCGGCAGAGACTCAGGGAGAGGCGGCAGGAGGGGAACGCGAGGGGCCATGGTGGTGGGGAAACTGAGGCAGGCGGCCATGGGGCCGACAGAGCGGGCACGGCCCTTTCCACCAGGGGCATCGCGGTGCAAAGCAGCGGAGATGGCAGGCACGGTGCTCCCAGCACGGGCGTGGCGCGCGGGAGCCGCCCACAGCGGGTGTCACGCAGATGTGGGGCAGCGCGAGAGGCACGGTGCCGGGAAGAGGGGCAGAGTAACGGGCGGCGGGAGCACGGTGCCATCCACAAAGGGGGGAGCGAGGGGTGTCTCTGCACCGCGTCCCTCCCCCTCGCCGACTCTTTTGTTCGTAGCGGGTCCTCCAGGCGACCCAGAGCGTCACCTTCATCCGGGGCCCCCTCGGCCCGCGCGCGCCTCCCGTTTCCCGTGTGCGCACGCGCGGGTCCTCCCGGCGGCCGTCCCGTGGTGCCCCGCGCTCTGGCGGCGGCGCTCTGGCGGCGGCATCTCGCTGGTGCGGGAGGCGGCGGTGAGGGCTGCGCGGGCCTCGCTCTCTGTGTCTTTTCGGCCGCCCCTCCCCCGCCATGTCCTACAACTACGTGGTGACGGCCCAGAAGCCAACGGCCGTGAACGGCTGCGTCACCGGTACCGGCCGCGCGGGGGGGTGAGGGGCCGGGGGGGGTAGGTGTTGGCTGGGGCTGGGGCTGAGGCGAGGGCCCGGGGGGGGCGTGTCAGGCCCCGCAGCCCGAGGGGTGACAGCTGGGCCTTGGCCCCTGCTCGTGGGGAGCGGGTCTTAGTGCGGCTATTGCCTGTGGGGCGGGGAGCTGGGGCGCCGCGTGGGGGTGAGGGTGCGGGGGGCTGGTGGGTCGGTGGCGAGCAGAGTGACGGGCTGGCGAGTGGGGAGGCAGTGGGAGGATGGGGGGCAGTCAGTGTGTGTGGGGGGCGAGTGAACAGGGGTCCCGTTCTGGGCTTCCCGGGGGTGGAGAGCAATCAGGGTGCTAGGGGAGCAAGTGGGTGAGTGGGGACAAGTGGAGTTAAGGGGGTGAGCAGGGCGCTGAGGGAATAAGCGGGGTGTTTGAGGTGTAGTGTGAGCCCCTCTGGGGAGACGGAGCTGCTGGCTCGCTCCCTTGGTTTGCAGCCTTGTGATGCTTTATCTCACAGGGCACTTCACTTCCTCGGAGGACCTGAACCTGCTGATAGCGAAGAACACCCGCCTTGAGATCTATGTGGTCACGGCAGAGGGGCTGCGGCCTGTCAAGGAGGTGGGCATGTATGGCAAGATCGCAGTCATGGAGCTTTTCCACCCAAAGGTGAGTGTGGTGCCTGGTGGTGGGTGGGGTATGGTGCCGACTGGGGTGCTGAAGGGATGAGATTGTGGAATGAGGAGTGAAATTCATTCTGATTCAGTGCCAGGAGTTTGGATGGGTTTCCTTTGTATGGAGTTTTCCTGAAAGCATGTTCCCTCTTCCTAGGGTGAGAGTAAGGACCTGCTGTTCATCCTGACAGCCAAATATAATGCCTGTATCCTTGAGTACAAGCAAAGTGGTGAGAGCATTGATATCATCACCCGAGCCCATGGCAATGTGCAGGTAAGTTGGGTGGGCAGTGCAGAAAAGGCTGGTGGGTTCCCTTTGTGAATGCTGGTTTTATTTTGCTGTTGACATAGACAAACTATAATTACAAGTTTCTGCCTTGTGGAGCTTGCAACTCAAGGTCCTGATTCTGCAACTGACTCTGTGTCTGTGCCTGGTCTCTTACACTAGTGTTCAGACAAAACCCTCCTCACCAGTTTTCAAGCCAAAGCACCTTTCATCTGTTTTCAAATCTTGAAGTATAATTGGCAGCTGTGATGCAATGGATTGAGCACAAGTCTGGATGTTAGGAGATTTGATCTGCCAGTAAGTTGCTGAGTGTGTCCTTGGCCAAGATGCTTTTGTGTGCCACAGTTTTGCTACCTGTAACGTGCTAAGAGATCTACAGATAATACCTAGGTCTCAGATAGTTTTTTTTAATCTGCAGATCTCAAAGTGCTTTATAAAAGAGGTAAGCATCATTATTGTCATTTTACTGATGGGGAGACTGAGGCACGGGTTGGTGACATGTCTGAGCCATCCAGGCAGACATAGGATTAAAACACAGGTCTTGTGTAGGGGTCGGCAACCTTTTGGAAGTGATGTGCCGAGTCTTCATTTATTCACTCTAATTTAAGGTTTTGCGTGAAAGTAATACATTTTAATGTTTTTTAGAAGGTCTCTTTATAAGTCTATATATTATATAACTAAATTAGTGTTGTATTGTAAAATAAACAAGGCTTTCAAAATTTTTAAGAAGCTTCATTTAAAATTAAATTAAAATGTTGATCTTATGCCACCAACCCGCTGTGGTCGGGGGTTCTGTTTGCCTAGGCCGGCAGCAGGCTGAGCAGGGCCTGCAGCCTGGACCCCAGCTGGCAAGGGTCTGGCAGCCAGAACCCCAGATTGGCAGCAGGCTGTGCAAGGCCAGCGGCCAGGACTCCAGACCAGCAGTGGGCTGAGCGGCTCAGCCCACTGCCACTCAGCGGTTCTATCCATCGTATCTTGCCAGCTGGGATCCCGGCTGCTGTACCCGCTCAGCCCGCTGTCAGTCTGGGGTCCCGGCCCTGCCCACATACAGTGGGTACCTACCTTCTCCCTGGTTCTGGCCATTCTCTTCCTCTCTCTGCACTGAGGTGAGGGTGGGAGTGCACTGAGCACAGGGCTGAGGGTTAAGGATCTGGCCAGGAGCTAGAATGAGGGAGGGGGCTCAGGGTTGGGGCAGGAGGTTTGGGTGTTGGGCACTTACCTGGGCAGCTCCCATTTGATGCGAGGGGTGCAGGTGGGAATGTGTGTGTGGTGGGGAGGTGCAGGAGCCCATTTGGTGCAAGGGGTGGGGATGTGGCAGATGGATGAGGTGTGGGGGTCTGGTATGTGGGGGCGGGGTGCCAGAGTCAGGGCTAGGGTTTTGTGGGGGAGTGTGAAGGAGTCAAGCAGAGGGCTGGGTGTGTATGAAGGAGGTATAGGGCTCAGGGCTGGAGGGTATGTAGAGGTGTGGGGCTCAGGGCAGAGGGCTGGGTGTGTGTGAGCAGGGGGGTCAGGGCTCAGGGCAGAGGGCTGGGTAATTGCCCCCTTAAGAACTCCCAACCTCCCCCCCTGCTCCTTGTCCCCTGACTACCCCCTCCTGGAATTCCTGCCCCTAACTGCTCCCCAGGACCCCAACCCCTATCTAAGCTTCCCTTCTCCTTGTCCCCTGACTGCCCCGATCCTTATCCACACCTCTGCCCCCAGACAGACCCCCAGGACTCCCATGCCTATCTAACTTGCTTCCCCGCGCCCCTGACGAACCCAGAAATCCTGACCCATCCAACTCCCCCGTCCTTGTCCCCTGCTACCCCTCCAGAGAATCTCACCCTAACTGTGTCCCTCAGACCTTCCTTCCTTCTGGCCCTGACTGCCCTGAACCCTATCCACCCCCCCCCTGGACAGATCCGGGACTTCCATGCCCCATCCAACCCCCACTGCTCCCTGACTGTCCCTTCCAGAGACCCCCCCGCCACTGACCACCCCACTTGGGATCTCACCTCCTTCCAACCCACTCTGTCCTCTGACTGCCTCCACCCCTTATCCAACCCCTCCAGCTCTGGCCCCCTTACCATGAGGCTCCAAGCAGAGCCAGACACACTGCCCCGTGGGATTGTGCAGCCCTGCCTCTCAGAGCGCTCTGGCAGGGCTCCGATTGAGCAGGGAGCGTGTCTGCCTCCCTGTGGAGCCAAACACTGCCCCGCGGGAGCATGAAACCCCGGCCCCCGAAGCGTTGCGTGCGCGGTGGCAGGGCTCCAGGGGAGAGGAGGATGTGGGGGAGGGGCTGGCAGCTTGCTGCTGTTGGCCGGACGCTCCGGCCTGGGAGCGCGGACCCTGAGGCTTGCCACACCGGGAGAGTGGGGCCATTTGCCCACCCTGTGTACATGCCTATGCTTCTGCTCCCTGCCCCTGCAGGGGGAGCGGAGGGCAGAGGAGAGCACGCTGGGCTAGGCAGGATTTTTAATGGCACGCTGGAGTCCTGGCAGGCAGCAGCGTGCCATTAAAAATCAGCTCGCGTGCTGTCTTTGTCACGCATGCCATAGGTTACTGACCTCTGGTCTTGTGTGTGCCTGTTCAGTGCTCTATCTACTAAGCCATGTTGCCTCCCTAGAAAAGAGACTGTGAAGTGTTTGTGCTACAGGAACCTAAGAGTCTAGTTATTGAGGCTGGCTGTTTATCTTTGGAGGAAGTCATGGCTCATTGGTGGAAAGGACATCCACTTTGGACATGGAATACCCAAGTCACCTTTTGCTTGCTGGATAATATGCTAAAGCCTATTAAATAGATTGCAGGAAATCCATTCTCAGCTGTGGGATGTTGACCTTGTCTCTTGATCTCACTGAGAGTTCTCTTGCTTCTTTGTTTGGGTCTCTTTCTGATAGTAGTCTCTTCTCTCCCAGGATCGCATTGGTCGGCCCTCAGAAACGGGTATAATTGGCATCATTGACCCAGAGTGTCGGATGATTGGATTGCGGCTCTATGATGGCCTCTTCAAGGTCATTCCTCTGGACAGGGACAACAAAGAGTTAAAGGCCTTTAACATCCGCCTGGAGGAGCTGCAGGTCATCGATGTCAAGTTCCTCTATGGCTGCCAGGCTCCTACCATCTGCTTTGTTTACCAGGTACCCTGGATGACTTCCTTGAGTTGTCCCTGAATGGAGGGTATTGGAAATTGTTGGGCAGTGCTGGTCTGAGTTGGAGCCCCTGAATGTCCTTGTAATTGTCCAAGTCATTTATGCTGTCCTGGAACCTGTGCTAAGCAGCATTGTAGTCTAGTGGTTAGAGCAAGAGGCTGGGAGTCAGGACTTGACTAACTGTGTGACCTAGGGAACGCCACCTCACCTCTCTCTGCCTCGCTTTCTCTGTCTGTGCTACATGGGTATTAGCACTCCATGGGAGGTCAAGTCTTCCCTCTTTAGGAGCATTGAGATTCTTGGATGACTGGTGCTTCAGATATGACTTTTCCTCATTAAATGGTTAACAGAAATGTCTCTCAGCATGCATTGGGTAGGTTGAGAGCAGCTCAGGTTGGGTTTACAGGCTCTGGCTATTTCTTTATAGAAGGTGATGTTGGGCCCTGATCTGCCTCCTTCTCAGTTGTTGCAAGGAGTCAGTAAATCCTGTTCAGCTATAAGTTAGGGCTACTTTTCATTTCTGTAGGGGCCTCAAGCCTGTCTTACTGTTGGGATAGTCTCCCAAAGGGAACGTTTCTGAGCACTGTTAAATCTCCACTTACACATCTCTAAACAAACCAACTCCTGTGGGCTGGCTGAATGAGAAAATTGGTGAGAGGGCATGGAGCCCTCTGTCTTTACATTGCCAGTGCAAATCTAGCCCAGGCAGATAGATACTGACTGAAAGTCATTGCTGTCTGATGGCTTCTTGGTGCCTGGGCGAAATGAGTTTGGTAGCTTCAGTTTAGTTCTTAATGGCTAGATCACATAAAAGTCATGAGCACAAGTAGTAATAATAATAATAATAATCTAGCTTTTCTAATGTGCATTTGATCAGTAGATCTGCACACTTTACAAAGGAGGTCACTAACATTATCCCCATTTTACAGGGGGCAAACCTGAGACACATAGGAGAGACATGACAGAGATGCTCTGTCTGTGTCAGAACTGTGAATGGAACCCATGTCTCCTGACTCCCAGTCCAGTGGGCTGTCTGCTAGGCCACAGTGTGCTAATTGTTGGCAGTCTGAGCAGAGAGGCCAAAGTCTGAGCAGAGAGGCTAAGGGAGCCTGAGCTTCCTCCTCATCTTTAGCGATGACCTCTTCAGGGCATGTCCATGTAACCACAGTGATTTTGAACCCTTCCGTCATGACATTTGCCTGAAATACTTTTATTATGTCTGTGCTCCATAAAACTTACACATGCTACAGCAATGGGATTTGTGTAAGCATTGCACCCAGTTTGGGATGTTTGTGGCTTCCTTAAAGCCAATAAGTATAAATAATGGCCTTTACACAACACTCTCTAAAGCGCAAATTACCCCTGTGAGATTAGGAAAGCATTACCCCTATTGTGCTGATGGGGAAGCTGAGGCAGAGAGTGGCAGTGACTTGACCAAGCTCATAGAGTCCATGTCAGAGCCTGGGTAAGAAGTCAGGAATTCCAGGTTTGTACTCACAACATGCCACTTTCTCCCAAAGCAGCAGAGACAAGGGGACTTTGGTCTTTCATTTAGACAGTAGCAAAACAGGGCTTTGTTTCCACAGACCTAGGGGTTGTAAACATTTCTGATTGAGTGACGCTATGAATGCCCTGATTATAATAAACAAACAGCCCTGGTATAAGAAGGGAGGGTTGGTTTGATTTGTGTCTGCCAAAAAACACTTAATGCAGCACAGTAAATTTTGCCCTTGCAGCAGAGTGAGATGAGCATTCTGTCTGACTCATTAATTCAGGTTTGGTTCCTGGTTTGGTTCCTGTCTCTCTGCATTGTGTGCATGTAGGTGGGGAGAGGTTTCCAAGTTTATTTTTCGTGTCTAATTCTCTCTAAACTTATTTATCCTAATGAGAGAATTTGGACTGAACAGAATTGCAGTGCATGTTCTTAAATGTTGGTGGGTGTCCTTTTTCTTTTTTTTAATGCCAAAGGCAGATACCACAAATATGAATAAAATTACATAAGAAAGACTGTTAAGAAAACATCCCAGTTGAAAGGACATGCCAGAGTTAAAATGCATTTTTACTCTGAAAAAGTATTGTTAAAACAGCGGCTTTACAATCAGATCTGTTCCCCATTTGTATTTCTTGTAATTGCTTCTTGCTTTACTGATAAACTTAAGTTTTTACTGCTCTTTACTCTGGTTGACACTGGTTTGCCAGCACAGTCAGAAGAGAATCCAGCTCACACGACTTGAGTTAGAGCATTGCCAACCGAGTGATTTAAGTTCCTGCTGCATAATCTTTGTTGAAATGTGAGCCAGAAAGAACCCAGCTTAACTTTGACTTTGCAGAGCAGGCAGTTTGTAAATATCTTTTCCTTAGAAACTGTTGATTGGATCTGAAAATTGCCAGGACAGAGTACACAGAGAGCCTAACAGTGCCCTTTGACAAAAAAAAAAAAAAAGAAAAGTCATTTTTCATAATAGAATCATGCTTACAACCTTAACTCTGCCCATTTGGGCACCTGCATCATTACAATACAGTCTGTAGTTCCTGGATCCCATACAGTTTTGAAATAATAGTGCTGTGTGGGTTTTCTGTAACCTGATAGTACAGAGCACTATTCTGTGTGTCAAATAAACATTAGTCAGTGTGTGTTACATGACCCTCCCTGTGCCTAATCCACAGGGGATATGAGTTTGTTACAGGCCCGGCTACTCAGAACATGAGCCTCTGGGTCAATTTTAACTTCGGAGGTCGCTGGTTCAGTCCCTCTGGTGTTTCAGTCAGCATGCTGCCTGTCACACTAGCTTGCATGTTTGCAGCTACGTTAGGGTGTTAGTTAACTGCCTGATCTCCTAAACTGCATCTGTGGAAGGCTGCCCTGCTGGCTGAATAGAAGAGCAGAGTCCATGACTAAACTGGATAATGGTCAGAGAGTGGGTCTGCTGAGACCACTGCTTTTTATGCTAGCCAGTATCATCTCATTGTTACCATGTGCTCTTCTATTTGTTGTATCCACCTGTTGTCTCTCAAATTGTTATACTGTAACTCTTTGGGACAGGTGCTGTTTTTATTATGTGTTTGTACAGCACCTAGTACAGGGATCGGCAACCTGTCAGCAGTGCTGTGCCGAGTCTTCATTTATTCACTTTAATTTAAGATTTTGCCTGCCAGTAATACATTTTAACATTTTTAGAAGGTCTCTTTCTCTAAGTCTGTAATATATAAACTGTTGTTCTATATAAAGTAAACAAGACTTTTAATTTTAAATGAAGCTTCTTAAACATTTTAAAATGAAGAGCTCTCCAGACGGGTGGCCAGGACCCGGGCAGTGTGAGTGTCATTGAAAGTCAGCTCGCGTGCCGCAGGTTGCCTACATCTGACCTAGTACGATAGACTGATCCATGATTGGGGCTCCAGATGCTACTGCAGTACAAATAATGAGTGTTGTCATAAATATCATGAGAGAAGAGGCGACTTTAAAAAGACTGTCAGGATAGAGAAACTGTGACAAAGAAAATAGTGAAATATAACAAGACAGTCTGTATTTTCATTGCCTTCTGGGCATGTCAAGTAGCATAGCTCTAAAAGGTACTGCATGCACATGCAGCTAAGGTTATAGAAAATAGTATTATATTTGAGAGAATCAGATAATGTGATTAGGGCATTGCTTAAGCATTTCCACTCTAACATGATACTCGTTATGGAGGGGCAGACTCCATGCTTCCTGCTGTTTTGTGGCCCCTAATCAGACATTACGGCCCTGCACCCTCCTTATTACTCTGCAAGTAATCTCACTATGTTCATGATCACACACACACACACGTCTGTCTGCCTGTGGCGGTGATTTCTCTTGCTTCTCTTTCTGCAGGATCCCCAGGGCCGCCATGTCAAAACGTACGAGGTATCCCTGCGAGAGAAGGAATTCAACAAGGGTCCCTGGAAACAGGAGAATGTAGAAGCAGAAGCGTCCATGGTAATTGCAGGTCAGTTCTTCTTTATAGAAGATCTTACCTACTACATCTTGCTTCAGTGGCGGTGCTTCACCCTTGTTACAGGTACTCTCTAACGAGGCTGTCTGCATTCTCCCTTTCTGCAGTGCCCGAGCCCTTTGGAGGAGCTATCATCATTGGGCAAGAGTCCA
The DNA here is from genome assembly GCF_003597395.2 of Chelonoidis abingdonii. NCBI lineage: Eukaryota > Metazoa > Chordata > Testudines > Testudinidae > Chelonoidis > Chelonoidis abingdonii. The sequence continues at coordinate 31,829,583 of NC_133772.1, read as the reverse complement.
TCACCTACCACAATGGCGATAAATATCTGGCTATAGCCCCACCCATCATAAAGGTGAAAGAGTTTCTTTCTAGAATGCTGATCCCTAGGGTCATGGATACAACTGCTCTTGGAGCCTGGCTCCATTGCACTTCAGTTTCCATATTGTGCCTAGGTACTGCGTGTCGTAAATTCTAAGGTCCACCTGCACTAAGGAGTCTCCAGGCTGGGATTTTAAACTGCTCTCTCCCCCTTGCATATCTGTGGGATGGGACTCCTCTACTCCCATGTGACAATGTAGGGATGTGGCCTTTAGGTGCATGAATGAGTGTCTGGTACAGTTGTTGATCCCTGCCTTCGGACATTTGAGGGATGTGTTCTGTGTTGAAGAAGGCGTGTGCCTGGTCCCCTTATAGCCACATGTGGGTGGGTCTCCTCTCTGCTTTGAGTGCCGGGTAGAATGCAGTAAAGCCAAAAGCCTCCTGGGGCCTCAGAGAAAGAAATACATTAGGTGGCACTGTGAGATTCGGGCATTGATTCAAGCCAAAGCAGAGATGTAGCTGAATGAAGCTCACAGCAAAGGTAGGATCTGTAGCAGTGAAAGATCTGAAGCTTGAATACAACACTGTATGTGAGGAAATGCTTGGTTTGGGAAGAGGGGAGCCCAGGTGGGGTGTCTGAGCCAGGGGATTTGATCCTAATCAGAGGAGTATGATTCCTGGCCCAAGTTGTACAGGAAGCATCAACTAGATCACAGAGGCAACAAGGGGAGTAACTATGTGTTAGACTGAAAGAAAAGCAGAGATATGATGAGAAGATCATTTGAAGGCTGAGACAACAATAGGCTAGAATGTGGCAATAGATCTCTGGGAAATAGATACAGCATCATGACTTGAGTGTCTGACAGGCTGTTAGCTTAGGCTCTTTGGAGGTCCATGCTTTGATGTCTGCTGCCTTAGTAAGAAAAGTAACATGCTGCCTGGGAGTCTCTCAGGGCCTTGTCCTGCGGCCCTAGCACAGGCACATCTGCCCTGAAAGTCAATGGGAGATTTGCTTGGGTAAGGGCTGCAGGAGCATGCCATTAAATCCCAAACCAAATGTCTTGACCAGAAGTTGGGCAGCATCTGTCACTCAGAAAACCACTTGTTCAGAGTCCTGAGACAAAGCTGGCATGCAACTGTATGGGCCCAAAACAGCATCGGGACAATTTATCTGCTGAGAGTGCTCAGTCAGCAGGATGAGGGTTTCTGAGGGGGTTGCTCCTGAGCTGAGAATAGGCCTAAGAAGTTTCAGCCTGACTTGTAATTCCTGAGACAGTTCTGAGTAGCTGATAAAGGGGAAGTTCCACCACAGACTCACATATAGTCACTGGCACAATATAATCAGCGGGGAGTCAAATCACTGCCCCAAGGAGCGAGAAGATTGCCACAAGGGTTGGGGGATTTCAGCACCTCGCACAGGATTGTACCATTGGCCAGGTGCATTGTGGGTGTATTCACTCTTCTGACACATCCAGCATTGGCGGCTGCTGGGACCTGAACACCAAGCTAGGGGGCCCAGTAACTCCAACCTCTTTCTCTCTCTGCAGCAAAGTACAATCGTGTGCCACAACCGTGTGGATCCCAATGGGTCCCGTTACCTCCTGGGGGATATGGAGGGCCGTCTCTTCATGCTGCTTCTGGAGAAGGAAGAGCAGATGGATGGCACGGTCAGCCTGAAGGACCTGCGTGTGGAGCTGCTTGGAGAGGTAGCACTCTTCCCCCTTGCTGCTGTGCCATGTGTGGTCTCTGTCTGCTGGGGAGTTCATGAGCTGCAAGCACAGCTCAGGGACTTTAAATAGAGGGAAGCGAGTCTCCACTGGGATGGGGTGGGATTTAATTCCCTGCCATTTTCATAGCTCCGAACCTCCTGAGGCACCAGGATGTGTGTGGGAGTGACCAAGTGTGGGTCCTTTGCTAGCGTCCCCACCTTCACAGGTTGCATTGGAGCTGGTGCTTTGGTCTGTCATTTAAGGGAGCGTGTACTCTTTGGTGGTTCTCTAAAAGGATTTTCCTTCAGGCTCTGGATCTCAACCGCCTTCCAGGAGCTTTCCTGTGGAGCTGGAGTTTGGGATTTGTGTTTTCAGGGTAGGGGGCCCACCTCTGGCCTGGGGCTTTCCAGTGGGCTTGAATTGTGTATCTGCTACAGGCCTCTTTCCCCCTAACCTACTGGTCCATCTGTCTCCTCGTCTAGACATCCATTGCAGAGTGCCTGACCTACCTAGATAATGGTGTTGTCTTTGTCGGCTCTCGACTTGGGGACTCCCAGCTCGTGAAGGTGAGAAGAAGCCCTCTCTTGTTCTAATTCTATCTACAGCCACATTTGTTCACCTTTCCCCTCCCTGCTGGATCCCAAGAGGCGTGGATGGGTCAGGGGAGCCTCTGACTTGCTTCCCATTGCCTCTCACAGGCCTCTCTGCTCTATTTGCTGGAGGTTTGGTTCTGTTATTGATAAGAGGTTTAATAAACAGGCTCAGTCAGTATTTATTAATCAGATTATTAGTTAAGGATTGATATAGCACATTACAGAATACAGAAAGGAAGGCTGTACGTTACCAAACTGATCTGCAGAAATGTTCTTGTTTCACTCTCAACTAAGTCTCAAAACCTCAGCTCCTTATGTGCCACGGGTCTTTACAAAGAGAAACAAAGGAATTCCTTTTTCAATAGCCTAATTACTTGTAAATTTCCTTTATGGTATTTCAGGATACGTGATTGATAAGCCCATAGGTATTTTGAACCAAGTTGTTCTTTCAGAAAATGTCTCTGACAACAAGCAAATCCTGATGAATTAAAAACATCTCAATAGTTTATCATCTTATCAATCACAAAACACACCTGCAATAACAAATATCCTTCGTCAGTCACAAGTGATCTCTTTTCTTGGTTTCCTAGATATCTGATGACTTTTTGTGTGGGTTGACAGGATCATAGCAAGAGTTTACACACATTCCATCACTTTTGGTCACACACCAAGGTTCAACCTGTGTACAGAGAACATTTAGGTGTATAGATACAGAATACCAGCACTTTGATTCATGCCCCACAGTGTTCTGGGACTTATGTACAAAGCATTATGGGAGTTTAATATCTGCTAACAGCTCAGATCCCTCCCCACCTGCTGCCCACCTCTGGGTGCTCCCTGCATTTACTTTGGGAGCTAATGACTTTGTGTTCACAGCTCAGCGTGGACAGCAATGAACAAGGCTCCTATGTAGTGGCCATGGAAACCTTCACCAACCTGGGCCCCATCGTGGACATGTGTGTGGTGGATCTGGAGAGACAGGGTCAAGGGCAGGTAATAATGGCTCGGCCTTCCCTTTGTTAGTGCTGAGTGCATCTGCTCCAGACGGGGGCATGCCCACTGCAAAGGGGGAATAGACTGTGCTCCATGCTGGGCGTCCAAGCTGCCCTTGTTTGAGCTGCTACACAAAGAGATGCTGGAAGTACTGCTTGTGGGGTATTCTGTGTTGGGAGCAGCGAATGGTGGTGCTTTGAAATCTGTTGAGGAAAGCTGGTGAGTGCAAAGCAGGGGTCTTAAGGTGGGTGCTTCCTGTGGATCCCTTCTCATGAGGGAAGATTAGCCCTTCCATGAGACTGCTCTGGAGGATCAGACTCTGGGATGGGGAAAGGGTGATGAGCCACCTCCAAAGAACTTCTTTTGGGACGTAGGGGACACCAGACCCCTTCCCTCTACCAAGACCCTTACCTGAATGCCTCTTCTCATAGTGGGAGGAGATGACCCCGCATACCCCACCCCCACCCCAAGACCTTAGCTGGGAGGAATTGGAGGAATGTAAATGGGTATCTGCTCTCTCTAGCTGGTCACGTGCTCTGGTGCCTTTAAGGAGGGCTCCCTGAGGATCATCCGAAACGGGATTGGGATTCATGAACACGCCAGCATCGACCTGCCAGGGATTAAAGGTGTGTAAATCCATTGGGAGCACAGAGCATACGTGCCAGCCTTCAGCTCTGTCAGCCTGTTCTACAAGTCTGTGTGGTTGTGACCCACAGCTTCAGAAGGGACTGGGGGACATGTCCTGCATGCAGGCTGGGCAGGGGTATGGGGTGTGTCAAGGGGCATCTACTAAGTTTTTTGATGAGATGTTTACTCTGAGTAATAGTGGGCTCTTTCCCTTTGCAGGCCTATGGCCCCTGAGATCAGATTCACATCATGAAACCGACAACACCTTGGTGCTGTCCTTCGTCGGCCAGACCAGGTAAGGCTCTGGGATTAATGCTGGGGCAGGCTCTGGGTTGTGTGCTGTGCACCTAGTTAAAGAGTTCTCTCCCTCTTGTAGAGTTCTGATGTTAAACGGGGAGGAAGTGGAGGAAACTGAGTTGACAGGATTTGTGGATGATCAGCAAACCTTCTTTTGTGGCAATGTGGCTCATCAGCAACTGATCCAGGTACTGGTTAGGCCAGTGAGAGAGGAGGGGGCTTCTGGCTGGAATGGAAAGGGCTGTGAGGTATCATGGGAGGAGGCCTACAGAATGAGCTCCCAGAAATGGGGATGGTGGCAGAATTCCACCTGGGCCGAGTGTCATTGAGGGTGAATGTGCCCTGCGTCTGAGTTGGAGTGTTTCCTGCTTCTCCAGATCACCTCTGCCTCCGTGCGGCTGGTCACTCAGGAGCCCAAAGCCCTGGTGAGTGAATGGAAAGAGCCCAAGGGGAAGAACATCAGCGTGGCTTCCTGTAACAGCAGCCAGGTGGTGGTGGCTGTGGGGCGAGCACTCTACTACCTGGAGATCCAGCCCCAGGAGCTCAGGCAAATAAGGTGGGTGTGATCCCCTTGCCTTGTCTGGTTCCTCTGGCCCCCAGCCTGGTTATTGACCTGTCCATTTCCTTCCTGCCTGCCTGCCAGCTGCACTGAGATGGAGCACGAGGTGGCCTGCCTGGATATCACCCCACTGGGGGACTCTAATGGCATGTCCCCTTTATGTGCCATCGGCCTCTGGACTGACATTTCAGCCCGCATCCTAAAGCTGCCCTCATTTGAGCTGCTGCACAAGGAGATGCTGGGAGGAGGTAGGTGCTGCTTGCGGGGCATTCTGTACTGGGAGCAGTGAACAAAGCTGTGTGTGACACTTAATGGGAACTTCTCTTTTTCCCCACTCCCACAGAGATCATTCCCCGCTCCATTCTGATGACCACCTTTGAGAGCAGCCACTATCTCCTCTGCGCCCTGGGAGATGGGGCTCTCTTCTACTTTGGGCTCAGCATTGAGACGGGTAGGTACATGGCCCCTCCTTCTCTGGTTTTTGAGGGGGACGAGACTGATCAGATGCCCGTTCTCCCCCTTCTGAATCCTCTCTCTGATCCCAGGTGGGCTGGGCTCCATGGCATGATGGCCCCACCCCTGTCCACTCTGGTCAGGCCACGCCCCGACAGGGCAGGGGTCTCTCCAGTTTGTAACAACCCTGACATCCCTTGAGAGTCTGATGGGCAGGTTCTGTTCAGATACTCGATGTGATCAGGATTCCTGCTACAGGAGGGGGTCAGCCCTTGCCTGCTTTTTGAGGGAGAGCTACTCTTCCCTCTCCTGGAGGGGACATGAGGTGGCTTTTTGTGTCAGACCCTTTGACAGCCACCCTCTGCCGACAGCATAGTGCCTCTGGCCTCCATGTGGCCTCTGGCCTCCAGCCAGTGTGCCTTGTGGTTTAATCCCACTCTTCCAAAAGTTCCCATCCCCTTTGGTTGCGCAGCTCCTAACACTGCTGCTCCCTTACTATAGGTTTGCTGAGTGACCGTAAGAAAGTGACGCTGGGCACCCAGCCCACTGTCCTGAGAACATTCCGTTCACTCTCCACCACCAATGTCTTTGCCTGCTCTGACCGCCCCACTGTGATCTACAGCAGTAACCACAAGCTGGTCTTCTCCAACGTCAACCTCAAGGAGGTGAACTACATGTGTCCCCTCAACTCGGATGGCTACCCTGACAGGTGAGCATGCTCCCCCCCCCCATGCCAGAGGGGACTCTGCACTGGCCCAAGTGAGGTAAGGAGCAGCATGTCTTGAGGATTCCTAGCTACATCCTTCTACCTGATCTAGTGTCTGAAGGGCACAACGCCCCCACGTGCCTTCCTTGCTCAGGCCTGGCTGACAAGAAGGTGGAAGATGATGGCATGTTCAGTGAGCACTATACCTACAGGCCAGCTTGCAGCTGCATGGAGAATGGGAAAGGGAAACCCTCCTTCTAGACGCTATCAGACTCGCTCTTCTTCCTCACTTGCACAATCAATCCAGCTCTTTTGCTGCCCTGATGGTGTTGAACGAGAAGACACTTGCCATTGCTTACTTTGTCCCTCCCCATATACTGGCATTGGGTTTTCCCGCGCAGGCTGGGTCCCAGTAACCCTTAGAATCAGGAGATCAGTGCTGTGTCAGTCTGGCTGTTCTCCCAGCATCCTAGCTATTCAGAGCCCTGGAGTCAGTGACTTCCTCTCTGGGCACCTAGTCAAGCCTGATCACTGACTGTCTCCTTTCTTTACAGTCTGGCATTAGCCAACAACAGCACCCTGACAATCGGCACCATCGACGAGATCCAGAAGCTTCACATCCGCACGGTTCCCCTCTATGAGTCACCCAGGTGAGCAGCGGGGTGTTACGGTTTCTGGGTCTGCACCCTGTGTATGAGTGGGGAAGGACGATAGCACAGCTCGTTGTTCTCCAAAGAGGAGCCACTCCACCTTTCCACTTTTGTGTGGAAGTGGGGAGATGGATGAATCAATGAGATTGGTGGCTGGCACTCTGAGAGCAGCCTGGGGACTGTAGCAAGGAAATGTCTGGGAATTGAGCAATATGACAACCTAGTGTCCCAGGAGGCTCTGTGTTCTCTTTAGCCTCAACCATGCTGTCTCCCCCTCCCCCTGAGGAGTCCTTGCCCACACAGCTTGCTCTATTTATCCTGCAGGAAAATCTGCTACCAGGAGGTTTCTCAGTGCTTTGGCGTGCTTTCAAGTCGCATTGAGGTGCAGGATGCCAGTGGGGGCACCACTGCACTGAGACCCAGTGCCAGCACCCAGGTGAGAGGAAGCTCTGGGAAGGTATGTGGGCTTAAGAGCTGGGCTGCTGGATAAGCAGCTGTTGGAAATATGACTCTTCAAGCCAAATGGCGATACATATTTTCCTTGGCCATCTTGTCATCCCAAGGTTGAGTATATGGACCCCACTGCCCTACCCCATGGCAGTCTGGGAAGGAGGGAGGGTGGGACTCTTGTCTTAGACTCTTGAATCTTTTTATCTCTAGCAGACTCCACGGCTTTCCTTGCTACATGTTCCCTTTTTCTCTCAGCCTTACCATTCAGATTGCTCATTAGATGGGATCGCTGATCCATCCTGGGATGTTTCCTTTTCTCCATGTCTGAGACAAAGGGCCTCTCAGAAACTGCTATGGAAACTTCCATCTTATCATTCTGTGTGTCCCTTAGCCTGAATTCTGTTCTGCTGTTCCATCAGTCTGGCTTCAGAAGACTCTCTGAGGAAGAGTCCAATGTGCTAATGTGCCCCTGAGCAACTGCATCTGGATTTTCCCATGGGAAGAAATGTTCCCCCACGTCAGTGGCCCATTTGGCCAAGAGGCTTGTCTGGGATCTCATTCATCTTCTTCTCCCTGCCCTGTATTTCCAGCTTTCTCTCTCATTCAGCCTCTCTGCTCTCCCAGTGTGCCAGGCCGCTGCGAGTAGCTTGAGGGTGTGATCGCTCGCTCTCTGTCCCAGGCCCTGTCCAGCAGCGTCAGCTCCAGCAAGCTGTTTTCCAGCAGCACCGCCCCGCACGAGACATCCTTCGGAGAGGAGGTGGAGGTGCACAATCTACTCATCATAGACCAGCACACCTTTGAAGGTACCAGCCCCAAATACTCCTTTCTGCCCCCAGGAGGGGGCCCAGCTCACCTGCTGAACACTTTCCCTTGCAATGCACATGTGGCAAAGAGGCGTGGATGAGACCAGCAGTTTTGTGAAAAAGAGGCTTTATCAGAAGGAAAGGCAAAAGGATGGGGACTCCTGGAGGAGGGCTGAGTGTAAGGCCAAGGGGGTTATATTAAGCAGAAGCACAGGCTGGAAAAGAGGGGCTCTCCAGGACAGCTTTTGGCTCTGTCACTTGGGCACATGGAGCAGGCACTTAATTCCTTTTGATAGGCTGGTCCAGTAGCATGAGAGGGGAGGGGGCTCTTGGTCACAACCCAATTGCGTTTCTCTTTCCTATGCCCAGTGCTCCACGCTCACCAGTTCCTGCAAAATGAATACGCCCTAAGCCTGGTCTCCTGCAAGCTGGGCAAGGACCCCAACACGTACTTCATTGTGGGCACAGCCATGGTGTATCCTGAGGAGGCTGAGCCGAAACAGGGTCGCATTGTAGTCTTCCACTACTCAGATGGTAAGAGGGAGAAGGCTGAGTTCCTGTACCAGGTCCTTCTCCTGGCAGCACTCCAATCATCCGAGGGAGGTCACCACCTAATCCCAGAGGATTGGGAATGGACATCACTGCAACAGGCACTTTGGCTTCCCTCACTGGCCTGTTGACAGATGGTTGCCAGTTGTCCATGAGAAAGCTTGTGGCCCCAGGCTGTTCTGCTGCTTCGGGGTTTTTGCTGTGCTGTGAACCAACCTCTAAATTATGGTAACTTCTCCCCATCTCCCATTAGGACACAGTAATCCTTCACCCTAACTTCCTTCTGGAACCAGAATCTGAATCCCATGGTCTTTCCAGTCTTACTGCTCACATCCTTCCGTTACTGTCACTGGGCCAGGAGTTGCCCACAGACTGGCTGAGAAATGGACTTATCCTTTCTAGAGAGAGAACAGACTTGAATAGAGCATCTTGTTTGGGTTCCACAGAGGGTCTTGTAGCTGCTCTTGGGGGACACAGGGTAACCAAAGAGTCTCTTGGTGTGTTCCAGGGAAACTGCAGAGTCTGGCTGAGAAGGAAGTGAAAGGGGCTGTGTATTCCATGGTGGAGTTCAACGGCAAGCTCCTAGCCAGCATCAACAGCACGGTAAGGCTCCAGCAAGGCCCTGGATATCCCAGGGAAGAGTTTCTTCCAGAGTTGGGAGGCTGCTCAGCCACGAGACTGAAAGAGCTCTAGAGCTCTGGTGTGCTGGGCTATTCTGGGCTGCTGTGTGCCTCTCGCATTTGTGTGCTGGCCCTGGTTCACGTCTGTTCCCTCAGGTGCGTCTGTATGAGTGGACGGCAGAGAAGGAACAGCGCACAGAGTGTAACCATTACAATAACATCATGGCTCTCTACTTGAAGATCAAAGGGGACTTCATCCTGGTTGGAGATCTGATGCGCTCTGTCCTGCTTCTTGCCTACAAGCCCATGGAGGGTAACTTTGAGGAGGTATTGATACTCTTCCACCCAGGGTGATCCAAAGGATGGGGGTCTCGATCCTGTGGTACAGCAAGGGACTTTCAGGAAAGGGAGAGCAGCTTGTGGGGCGAGGAGAGGGCAGTTTGTCCGGAGGAGAGCCAACAGAGCTGGGCTTCCCTTTGAGGCACAGTGTCCCTAAGAACAGGATCTACTGAAGCCACTCCTTGGCAGATCTCTGTGGGCCGCTGTGAGACAGGCTGGTTCTGATTCAGTGCCTTCCATGGGGCCACGAGGTGGGTTGTCCTGGCTTCCAGTGGTGGGATGCAAGGTTGGTAGTACAAGGTGTCCTGATGAGAGACCAGCCCCCCTCACAAGCAACATGGGTTGCCCTGCCAGGATCCTTGTTACGTGCTCGGGGTAGGGAATGTGCTGCTGGGGTAGCTGGCTCTCTGGTATAGTCCTCCTAGGGATCAGTCTGCCTTTTCATCCAAAGGCCCCACCTTCCTAGGCTTCTCCAGAAAGAGCCACATCTGCAGGAAACTGGCACAGAGTCCCTCTCCTGGGGAAATGAGATCGTGATCCCATCAACTATTTGGAGTTTGTGCTGTCCTGCTACTCCTCCAAGGGGCCTCTTGAATGTGCAAACCTCCTTCCTCTAGCTCTGACATGGGCTGGCGCTTTCTCCTTCCACCTGACTTCATCACTGGGCTCAGAGAGCTGGGTGGGATCCCCCCATGCCATTGTAACCTTGGTGTTGGGTGGGGCAGGGTGGCTTCATGAGGATATCACTTGGGGGCTCACAGCAGGGCCTGATCTCCCCTGGTATTTGTCATCTCCTTTAAGATTGCTCGAGACTTCAACCCAAACTGGATGAGTGCCGTGGAGATCTTAGACGATGACAACTTCCTGGGAGCAGAGAATGCTTTTAACCTGTTTGTGTGCCAGAAGGACAGGTAAGCTGGGTCTGGGCGTGATGATGGTGGTGGGGTGGTACATCTTATCGTCCCCTTCCTTTACAGGTGCGTGTTAACTGGTAGGACTTGCCTTTCTTCTGTGTGTGGAATGTGGCTGTGGGGAGGTGCATGTGTTAGCTCAGAGTACTGGGGTGGGGAGTGTGCTTGTGTGCAGAGGGACATGTCTCTCGTGCCTCTGCTCTGTGTTCTCACCCCGTTGCCTACCAGGGTCCTTGCATTTCAGCGCTGCCACGACTGACGAGGAGCGCCAGCACTTGCAGGAAGTGGGGCTGTTCCACCTGGGGGAGTTTGTCAACGTGTTCTGCCATGGCTCCCTGGTCATGCAGAACCTGGGCGAGACCTCCACACCGACGCAGGGCTCGGTGCTCTTCGGCACGGTCAACGGAATGATCGGTAAGGGGAGAGCTCCGCGGCTGCCTCTCGCCCTGCTTTGAGGGCTGTTGTGTGGGATCTCAGATCCTGGAGGAGTCACTAACATGGGCCTTGAAAGAAAGCTGCTAAAGTGGATTCAATAGCAGAGCCCTCCTGGAGCCATTAGTTGGGTTGGGCAGATTGGTTTTTGATGAAAAATTTAAAATATTTGCACAGTGTCTGCTCTCACCAGCAAATTTTGATTTTTTGGGGGCAATTATAATACTTCTGCTAAAAAAAAAATAGGATTTTTTATTTAGAAATGCTGCAACGGTGCCTCATGTGAGTTGTAGTTTCCTCATGTTCCCACTTGTGTCCTTGGCTGGGCTCCCCAGCCTTCCTACGTGTCCCATGATGTGCTGCCATCCCTCTCAAAGAGGGGACATTGTGGTGCATCATGGGAGATGTAGTCTCATCAGGGAGCCTGGCCTACATTGAATGGGAGCATAAGGTACCTGAACCACAGCTCCTGAGAGGCACCAGTTTTCTGGATTTTAATCTTTCTGGGTTTGAATTTTTGCTGAAAAATGAAGTTTTCTGTGGAAAATATGCAAGAAAGTGATTTTTTTTTCACTTCCATTTACATTTCCTGGGTGGGGGGAGCACTTGTGACCATCTCTACTCATTAATTGCCAGGCAAGAGCCTGCTATTCCCAGCCTGCTGGATGCTGCAACAGTGTGGTCCAAGGGTTGGCAGGAAACTGCTGCATCCAGCCCTGCCCCAATTGCCCTCTCCTCTCTTGCAGGGCTGGTGACGTCACTGTCAGAAAGCTGGTACAACCTCCTGCTGGATGTGCAGAACAGACTCAATAAAGTCATCAAGAGTGTGGGCAAGATCGAGCACTCCTTATATCCTTCCCCATCCTCCTGCTCTGTGCCACCTTCTCGAGCAGATCTAGGAGCTTAGCAATGAAGGTGCCTTTACAGTGGCAGTCACCTAAACTGTGGCTATGTTAGGCTGTGCCATGAGTGGGATAGAGGCTGACAAAGCGAGTGCTAGAATGCTGACTCATGAATTGATGAGCCAAAGCCTAGAGTGACTTCCAGGAGCCTGGGTGGTGGGAGAATTTATGGATGTTCACCACATCTTTGTGTAAGTCTGACCCACTGTGGTGGGCTCTGATCACTTGGACATGGTGTCCCTGGCACTTCAAGCTTGATCACCAACCCATCAATCACGATCAACTGGTTGATCCTGGAGCCTCAGCCAGTTGATCGCAATTTTCGGGCTGCTAAAAGTCCAGCGACGCAGCTGAGCTCAGAGGCTGCCTGCCTGCCATGGCCCCATGCCGCTCCTGGAAGGGGCTGACTGTTGGCATGTCTCTGTGGCCCCTGGGGGAAGGGAGAGGGGAGGTGGCATCGCGGGCTGCCCCCAGCACCATCCTCAGGAACCGGCCAATGGGAGCTGCGGCAATGGTGCTTGCAGGCACGGGCAGTGCACAGAGATCCTCTTCCCCACTCCATCAAAATTGCGATCGACTGGCTGAGGCTCCAGGATCGACCAGTTGATCGTGATCGACAGGTTGGTGACCACTGCCCTAGGGTATTGGTGCCAAAGCTCAAGGTGCCAGGGACACCATGTCTAAGTGATCAGAGCTCACCACAGTGGGTCACAGTTACACAAAGATCTGATGAACTTCCATAAATTCTCCCACCACCCGGGCTCCTGCCGCTTCTGGGAGCGGCATGGGGCTGTGGCAGGCAGGCAGCCTGCCAGAGCCCCACTGCGCTTCTGACTGGGAGCCACCTGTGGTAAGCGCCTCCTGGCTGGAGCATGCACCTCGCACCACCTCCTGCACCCTAGGCAGAGCTCCTTCCCAGACCCCACAGCCCAACTCCCTGCCCCAGCCCGGAGCCCCTTTCTGCACCCAATCTCCTCCCTAGAGCCCACCCCTCCTGCCCCCCAACCCCCTGCCCCCACCGAGCCCCTTCCTGCACCAAACTCTCCCAACGACGCCCACCTCCTGCTCCCCAACCCCCTGCCCCAGCCCGGAGCCCCTTCCTGCACCCAAACTCCTCCCAAGAGCCCACCCCCCCTGCCCCAGGCTCAGCCAATGCACACCCTACAGTTGAGAATGTTACACTGATTTGTGGCAATCCCTGAAGGATATTGGATCTATAATTCACAAATGACACTAATAAAAAGTAAAACTCATGAAATGTCCAGTGGATTCTACAAGATTAGGTGCAGTGTGACCATATGATGCCTGCACCCAAACACCCTCCCAGAGCTTACACCCCAACCCCCTGCCCCAGGCTCAGCCTGGAGCCCTCTCCCACATTCTGAGCCCCTTGGACCCAGCCCAGAGCCTGCAGCCCCTCCAGCACCCCAACCCCCTGCCCCAGCCTGGTGAAAGTGAGTGAGGGTGGAGGAGAGCAAGCGACGGAGGGAGGGGAGAATGGAGTGAGCGGGCTGGGGCCTTGGGGAAGGGAAGGGGCCTTGGGGAAGGGGTGAGGTAGATTCTGGGTTGATCTTAAGTTCAAAAAGTGATCTTGTGCATAAAAAAAGGTTGGAGACCACTGTGCTAGGGACTCTACCAGTGGGTAGGGGGAATGTTGTGACCTGCTCTGCAGAGTAGCAGGATGAAGCCGGCAGCGTGTGTGGTGTTTTGCAGTCGGGGTCAGGGACTCCACTGGGCTTGGCACACAGTCCTTGCCCCAAAGAGCTCACAGTCTCAGTCTCTCTCTCTCTCTCTCTCTCTCAAATACTGGGCCGTGATGTAAATCAAATGCTGCACTGGTCGTGGATGTAGCATGTATGTGTGGGAAGCAGGGCAGTGTGTCCAGCGAAGCTGCTGTGCATGCCTGGGGGTGGAGTTCTGTTCTGAGTGGTGTTTAAGGGAGTCCAAGGATGATGCAGTTTAAGTGGGTTTTGCTCCTTGACTCTCACTTGCACCTGGAGATCATTTCACACTGAGCGCAAGACAGAGCCAGCCACAGGGTTTATTGACGGTGACTTGATCGAAAGCTTCCTGGACATCAGCCGGCCCAAAATGCAGGAGGTGGTAGCAAACCTACAGGTGAGATGGGGTCCGGGTGTGAGAATCAGTCAGTTCCAGGTGAGCAGCAGAGGATCTTGGGAAACTATTCTCTGGTACTAGTCTTTTGAATGGCACTCCTTCACCCTGGTCCATGCAGGGGTGCTTCTATAGGAGCTGTGTTCCTCCTCTCCCCCCAGTCATGCTGCTGTAACACATCTGTCCCTTGTTGCAGATTGACGATGGCAGTGGCATGAAGAGAGAGGCCACCGTGGATGACCTGATAAAGATCGTGGAGGAGCTGACCCGGATCCATTAATAGGATTCGGACTCATCTCCTAGCATCTTCCTCCATGGTAGAATATGGAGTCTCTTCCCACCTGCAGCCAGGGGGTCCCTAGCCAGTTGCACTATGACACCAGAGGCTGCGATTATTTTCCCAGGTGGAAGGGGAGAACCTCTGAACTGAAGCCATCTCGCTAGGGACTTGGGGATGTGATTTTGGCTGGGCGTCATGTCATTTCCTGCTTGGGTTCACCAATCCTGTGGACCTTGGCTCCCAACCCAGGACTGGTCATGGCCAATTGCTCCCATTGGATAACTGCTAGCGCTTGGCTGAAGGGTCACCCCTGCCTGGACTTCCCCTGTGGCTCACTCGTTCACTGTCTTTAGTATCTTTTTATTTGATTTTCTTTGATTCAGTGTGTTTTGAAGTGGAAGCCTCCTGCACCCCCTTCTGCCTCTGTAATGAGGATGGGCTGGCGCCTTTTCTCTGGTGCTAGGAAGATGGGGGAGATACCAGGCTGGCTTTTGGAGGTGCCCTGTTTGTCTGGGTGGTGAAGCTCAAAGGGTAGAGAAGGCCTCTCTCTCCCCACAGGATTTGTGGCGTGCTCAGAGAGGAAGGGTCTGGAAAGTGAAATCTCTGTGGTTTGGTTTGAGTTTTACCAAATAAAGTAGAGTCCAAGAGGAAAGATCTGGCTCCTGCCTTCTCCTTGTCCCTCCGTTCTGCCACAGGGCTGATTTGTAGTGCTGTGCCCTCCCTGCTCTGTGGGCTTTTGCTACAGGAGCCATATCCCTGCTATGCTCCACAGGGAACTCTCACTCCACATCCCTGTACTCCATTGCTTTGAGCTTTGTCCAGAAATGATCCTTTTGGGCTTAAACTTCCCCCTGGTTATCTCAGCTCACACACAGTCTGCAGGGGAAGTTGGACAGAGCTGAGCAGCTGAGTGGCTTGATCAGATTCTGGGGAAGGAGGTGAGGACCTTTCCCAGATGCATTCTTCTGTGTGTGCACTTTGGAGACAGTCATCTCAGACTTGTCTTCATACTGAGGAATGTGGGTGTTGCCTCGTGCAGAGTGCTTTGAAGGCATTACTGTGCATGCTCTTACAGATCTAGGCATGTACCTAAACGTATGGTGCTCCAATGTTACCCAAATACTCAAGGGAAAAGTAAGACCTGGAGACCTTTCTAGAATGTGTCCATCCCCTCTGTAGAGCAGAGTTAAGGTTATCATGGGAATGATCTTGACCAGTGGTTCTCAAACTGTTGTACTGGTGACCCCTGTCACATAGCAAGCCTCTGAGACCACCCACCCCATAAATTAAAAACATTTGTTTATATATGTAACACCATTATAAATGCTGGAGGCAAAGCAGGGTTTGGGGTGGAGGCTGACGGCTCGTGACCCCCTGAGGGGTCCCAACCCCCAGTTTGAGAACCCCATTTTTTTGACAATGAATCCCTGGATTTTTTTTTTTTTATAGAATTGAAAGGACAGTTTCACCATCACCTTTTTGCACCTATTAAGGAGCTTCCCACCTGCCCTGCCTCTTGGCTTACTGTTCTGGCTGTCTCATGCCAAGCTGTGTGGGATGAATTTCTCGGGTTCAGTCTGCTGCCAGGGGGGCAGAGGAGCAGTATATTCCCATGACAAAATGCCTGAAAGGGCAGTCCTCCCCAGCTTGGAAGCTGTGCCAACAATTCCCAGTAGCATGAGCAAGTGTAAGTATCTCTGCAGTTAGGAACAATGAGATCATCAGATTGGCTCAGACCAGTGTTCCTTTCTTTGATAGTGGCCAGCAGCAGATGCTTCAGAGGAGGGTGCCAGAACTCCTGCCCTAACCTAGTCCTGGCTCACTTTGCATTGTCTCCTCTGTAGATTCACCCCAGCACCTTACTGTGGGTCACCATGTGGCTGAGATAATAGCTTTGTCTATCAAACTGAACTGCTTTCACAGCAGCCCATCTCCCTCCAGTCTTGCTGCTTGTGAATGAAATAATGAACTGTGAGTGGCTCAGTGTGGCGTGGGGGCTGGTCCATTGTGCTCCAGTACCTCTTTGCACATTGGCAGAAGTGTGAGGCCAGGGACTCTGCTGTTAGTATCTCCCATGGGAAATTGGTGACAGCAGATCTGGAGGGGTGTGGGTCAGGCAGCAGAGCAGTCAGTGTTTCTCCCCTAAGCTAATGAAACAATCCATTGGGCAAAAGTAATTCTGCAGAGGACAGGATGGTCTAGTGGTTACAGCACTGGCTGGGGCTTGGCAGGCCTGGGTTCCACTCCACTGACTGCCCATGTAACCTCAGCCCAGTTACTTAGTCTCTCTGTAAAATGGAGATGACAATCCTTCCTTTCTCCATTTGTCTGTTCACTATTAGTGTGTGGGCAGGGAC
Source organism: Chelonoidis abingdonii (assembly GCF_003597395.2). NCBI lineage: Eukaryota > Metazoa > Chordata > Testudines > Testudinidae > Chelonoidis > Chelonoidis abingdonii. The sequence continues at coordinate 31,813,219 of NC_133772.1, read as the reverse complement.
TCTCTCTTACTATGAGTATGTGCAGCACGGTGCACTTTGGGACCGTGATCTCTGGCACTGTAGATGTTACCCTGATACATATGACTCGGACATGTGTGAACTCACACAGAAAAATGATAAAAGACAAAAACACGATCTTTCCCATCAGAGAACGCTTTTCACAAAGCAGTGTCTCCATAGCTGACCCCTCTGTCCTCACCCACAAAGGAAATTTTCACAACGCCTTTGAAGGATGAACCTGGGAGCTTACATTTATAACTTTGCTAGACACTAAAAATCATGGACTCAGCGAAGATGCTGGATTTATGGCTCATTACAACACTCTACAACCCACTAACCCCCATTTTTGTCCTATAACTGCATAGGTCTTAACTGCCAACTTCACCGTCAATGGTCCTTTGTAACGTGAACTCCGTGTGCATGGGTGGCCGGTGATCCAACTGGAGCCCAGAGAACCCCCATGGCAGCCCCAGTGCCAGGCTGCTGGGGAGGTGAGGCCCCAGCCCCGGTGCTTCAGGTGCTGTGGCCAGCTCTGGGAGGCTGGGCAATACTGCTGCAGCGCCCGCACCAGTCCTCTGATTCCCTGCTGGAGGCAGGCCATTTAACGCAGAGTGGAAACTGCAGGAGGCAGCCGGCTTTGGGGGCAGAGTGGGGGTAGGACCATTCTAGGCTGTTTGGGAAGGCACAGCCTATCCCTGCCTATATACCTGCCGCCCATGTCCTTGTGTTAAACAATCTGTCTCACCTATTTAGCTGTGACTCTGAGTACCTTTCCCAGCCCTGGAGAAGAGCTCTGTGTAAGCTCAAAAGTTTTCTTTCACCAACAGAAGGTCCAATAAAAGATATTACCTCATACACCTGGTATCTCCAATATTATAAAGTGAATCTTTGGAACATAGGAGTCCTCCATCCCAGTTCAGCCTGCTTGTCCCCTCCACATTAGTATTCTAGCTAGGGTGACCAAACAGCAAATGTGAAAAATCAGGTCAGGGGGTGGGGGGTAATAGCCTATATAAGAAAAAGACTGAAAAATCAGGACTGTCCCTATAAAACTGGGACATCTGGTCACCCTAATTCTAGCTCTTGCCACTCTGGATTAGACCGGTGATTCTTTCTAGTCTGGTATCTGATCTGGTGCCACACTGTATTAGACCCTTGGTCCTATCTACTCTGGCGGCTGTAAGTGATGGCAAACTCATCAGATCTTTGTTCCTATCTGTTCTGATTGCCCATGTCCTGCAGTGGTTTAGAACTTGCTACTTCACTCCACCTGCCCCCTATAATGCACCTTGGCTGTGATCCAGGCTGTCTGAGAGTGGTTAACCATTCCTGATCACTTACACACTCACCAAGATTTGATTACACAGCAGGAGCTGTCCCCGGTTACCCAACAGAGGCACTTGAGCCTGAAGAAACAAAGTGTAGTTTCTTGGCTCTGCAGCAGGTGATAGAAAGGAACTACTCTCCTAGATCTGTTAGGTCAGCAGGTTCTTGTGCCTCTGTACTGTGAACCTCATGCATAGTGTTTGCCCAGAGACCAGGCCCTATCTAGTGTAGCTGTACAATTGCTGCTTCATGGCTTAGATGCTTTCCTGAAGGCTTCTGAGACCAGTATAGCTGGCTGGCTAAAGGGATAGTACAATCACACCCAAGCTATTCTCAAGGAGTCCCTGCACAGATCTGAGCTTGCCAATGGTGTGTAACCCTTTTGCCCTTCTGAGTTGGCAGCAACAAGGGCCGGGTTCAGTATCCAGGGGTTCCGTTTCAATAATGCAATGCAAAACTGGCTAGAGCCCCCACCCAGTGACCTGGGACAATTACATACCACCCCCCAGGCACCTCTAGGAGGCAATACTTCCCCTCTCGCAAGCACGGAGTCTGAGAGTCGTAGAATCCTTTTAATAAAGGAGGGAAACAATGTGGCATCATATTGGGGAAATACCACAAACAGGATTCATAACATAATCCGTGAGCAAAAGACCCACCCCCAAATACGTTTGGCAATGTCCTTTTCCCCTCAGGGTCTTAAGTCCAATCACCCCAAAGTCCTCAGTGCCGCCCCAGAGTTCAAAAGTTTATTTGCAGAGTTTTACCCCCCACCAGCCTGGGTGGAAATGGGGGCACACACAGGGTGTTAAGGGGCCTTACGTGGGCTGAGGCCAACTGCCCCACCTCTCCTTGGAGTTCTGCTGCAACCTTCACTATAACTGGCTCCACCTCACCAGCTGCACTGCTCCTCCAGCTGACCCATGAGCCACTCCAGCTGTCCCTACAAACCACTTCACTCCGCTTGCTCGCTGTTCCGTGGGCCATTCCAACCATCCCACAAACTGCTCCACTTCACTCACTGTTCTGTGGGCTGCTCCAACCATCCCGCAAATGGCTCCACTTACTGTTCCATAGGCCACTCCAACCATCCTGCAAACTGCTCAGCTCTGCTAGCTGCTTAGCAATAGCTTTTCAGGCTCCTCCACTAGTTAACACTGCACTCAGTTCAGTAAGTTTAGCTCTTTTAGTGATTTCAGCTTGTAGTAGGGTGTACCATGGGCCTAAAGTGAATTCAGCTTAGCAGTCTCTAGGTAGATTCATAATAGAATCAAAATTAGCTCTGCTCTTTAACAGTGGAGAAAGAAGGCTGGGCAATTGGTGCTCCAGGCCCTCAAAAGAAGCCCATATACATAACAATCCCTAGCCTCTCTCAATTCACTGGCTTTTGGCTCCCTTGTCTAGTGAGTCATACTAGTTGATGGTGAGCTCCTCTGTCATAAAACAGGTTCATAGTCCCTCATTCACATAATCAGGGTAACAACACTTTATTCCTCCTGCCCCAATAACAGAGAAATTGAGGATCCCACAGCTGTCAAAGTGACCATTTTAGGCTGCCATGGGCTATGCTAGGTGGGGTGAGTGTGCCTATGCAAACAAGATCAGTCCCTGAAATTCTTTTCCACACTTGCTATAATTCACCACCAGATGTCAGGGTAGAGCTCATTCTGACTCTGCTTACAGATGTTCAGCTGGCACTGAGCAAGATCATGGGTATTGGCTGTCCCCTGGCAGGCAAAATGGGTCCACTTAACCTAGGAGGAAGCTATACCCTTTTGGGTAGTGAGTTGCTAAGTAGCTTCACAACAGGCGACTTGCAAAGGGACTAGCTGCTCTCCCTGAAGAAATGGTTTGAAGGTCATGAGTCTAGGGTTCTGTTCCCACCCCTTCTGTTGACTTGGATAAGTTGCAGTCTCTGCTAGCTTCAGTTTCCCCATCTGTGGAGAGGCGCTAATAGGTCAGGTGTAGTGTGAGGCTTAATAAGTGCTTTGAGATCCTTGGATGAAAAATGCCAAGTATTAAGCCTGCCTGGGGATGGCAGTATGGGCTAGCAGGGTGGGCACCGGCCTAGAAAGCCAAAGTTCTGTTCCCCAGTTCAGACTTTAGGCAAGTCTCTTCACCTCTACTGCTTTCTCTCCCACTAGTTAAACTGTAAGATCTCAAGCAGAGGGATTTTTACTGTGTGTACAGTGCCTAGTAAAATGGAATACTGATTTTGGCTGGTGCCTTTGGACTCTCATATGAATAACCCCTCAAAATAGAAGCTTAATTTAAAAAGCCCATGTGCATATCACCTAACCAAGAGGGATGAGCAGACAGAGATGTAGGTGGTGTTTCTGAAACATGAGCTTCTATAAAAGCTTGCAGGCTTGGTTTTACAAATCTGAAATTTTCAGCCAGATCTGCCCTGCCATTGTGTCTTTGAAAAATCTACTATTAAAAAGCCCATATTTGGAAATGTCTTTATTTAGAAAGGCTATGTTTAGGGATAGAAAGAAGTGGACCATGAACCTTTGAAATGAGTCTGGATTCTGTGCCTAGACAGTCAGATTGCTCTCAGCCTGGTTTTTTGGTTGTTTTTTTTATTATCTCGGGCTTTTGATCATTGCATTTCCCTCCCCACGATGACCTTTGACCTGTTTTCTTCATGGTTGCTATGCCTGTTGCTTGGGGTAAGGTCTTTTCTTTAAAATATCAGGGGGTAGCCGTGTTAGTTAATATCCACAAAAATGAGGAAGTGGGGTTTTTACCCACCAAAGCTTATGCCCAAATAAATCTGTTAGTCTTTAAGGTGCCAATGGAGTCCTCATTGTTTTTATCATTTTTGTAGTTTTGTAAATGACTGAAACTGAGCCCCTTCTCCCCCTTAGGAAAATAAAACCAGTTGTGGCCCAGCTTCAGCTCTGCCATACATCTTAGCTACACATCTTAATGTTTGCATCTTCAATGCATGCACTCTCTGTGCATTGTGAAACATCACTGTTGATGTTAATGTGATGTTTCCTCTCCTTCCTTATGTGCTTTGAGCAGTGAATTGATGATATTGACATTTAAGGCATCATTAGTAGCATCTCAGTGAGTGCCTTTTGAAATGATGGGGGCAGCCACATTTCAGAGCGCTTGTTTCAGGCTCTCTGCAAACTCTGGCACTTATTGCCACATCAGTTATGCACAGATCATGTTTTGGAGGTTTTCTTTGCAATGATAGCTGGTCACTTCCCCTTTATTTTAAATGAAAGCTGAGTCGATAAAGAACAACTGATAGATCTTTAAATGCACACAAATGAGGGGACGTGCCTTACACTGCAAAATGCTGCCTGGGAAATGTGCTTCTGTTCAATGCTCTCTATGAGCCATTGTACTCAACAGTACTCATCAGGCCCCCAAATCTTCCAAGTATTATTCTTTAAAAGTGTGTGTGGGGAAATAAGTCTGGCTTTTGCCCTTTATGCTAAGAAGAGGGCCTGAAAGGAATTTTATGTTGTCTGTTTGTTTTGAATCCTTATTGAACTGAATTATCTTTGCTCCCAAATATTTGCAGGGTAATTGAATTAAATAGAGCTTTAAACAGTCTGCATACCCCCCCCCCCCCACTTCTACAATTGTTACATCCTTTGTACCTGTGATGTTATCCAACCACCCTGTTCTTCAGTGATCCATAGAGTCTTTCAGGGGAGACAAGATGTGAATTTCTAGTGCAAAACCCAGTGGCAATGGGGAAGAATTTCAGACCTCTATCCATCGCAAACAAGCTAGAAAAGGAAAAAAGCGCCATTAAGCATTTCCTTGGCAGGTCACTTGTACGAATGAATTCTGGAGGAACTCAGCAGCTTGCTTGCTAAGTGGTGTTTATCTTTAGTAACAGTTTTATTGCAGTGGCACTTAGTGACCAGGCCCCATTGTGCTGGACACATCTGTTATAAAGAGGGAGATGCTGCACAGCTCAGCAACGACTAACCATAGAAGGGACCATTCAAAACAAGAATGGGTTCTCGTGTGGATTCTGCAGCCCCCTGACATGCTGTGCTTGACCTGTACTGGACTGAGCTCTAAGGATCCTGTGTGTTCTGTTGGCTCTTATAAGCTAAGCAGGGTCAAGCCTAGCCAGCATTTGAATGGGAGACAGTCTAGCAAAATCTAGATGCTGCTCAAAAGTGTGTTAGTATGGAAGTAATTATGGGGCAGGAGGTGCCATTTTAGGGGGGAGGGCAGTGGAGTGAGACTCACAAGATGTGGGGTCAGTTCCCAGCTCTGTTGTTTATTCCCTATGTGAGCTTGGGCAAGTCATTGTGCCTCAGTTCCCCATCTGTATGGGAGTGATAATCCTTCCTCTCCTCCCACCCTGTGTCTTGTCAGTTTAGGCTGCAAGGGCTGCCAGGCAGGCACCATCCCGTATGATGTGTATAGTGTCGAGCGTAATGTGGTCCAAATCTCAGCTGGGCCTCGAGGTGCTACTGGAATATAAACAGAACACTGATCATCCATCTGCTTGTGCTTGCTGACAGTCCTGCTGTGGTGTTTGCAGGGTCAAAGGTGTGTTAATCCCAGTTCTCTGGCCATTTTCCAGTTGGGCTGCTCCCTAAATTTTCTCTGCTGTGTCAACAGGCTCCAAGATCCTTCACTTCCTGTGCCAACCTATTGTGCAGCGTTGCTGTTAATGAGCTGCCCTGTTCCACGCCAGAGGTGGCTGCATTTCAGGAGTTTTTCCCTATGTAGTTGTGTGATCTCTAGCTGAGCAGCCCAATGCACAATGTCAGTTTCTATTTACAGCTCACTGAGGTTGACCTGCTCTCTGACCCATGCAAAGGAGAGGGGGCCAGCTCAGGGGTCTTGCAGGCAGCTGTGCAGTCATGCACACTCAAATGCTGCAGAATCCTTCATCCCACTGCAGAATGCTAGCAGGCCTCTGGTTTCAATGTATCCCCTTACAGAGCTCTCTAGTTCCTTCCAAATCGCTCCCCAGAGCTAGGTGTAATCACCTGTTGTACTATGGGCCTAATTTCCCTGGCTGGAATCTCAGGCAGAGATTAGTTATAGAAAGAAGGCTGTTGAACCCCCTGTTTAGGAGGAGATCCTAAATTCTATCACTCACTCACTGCGAGGCAGGGGAGATGGATGCAGGTGGCTTAGGTTCTAATCCTGCCTCTGGCAGGAAATCTGGAGTCTGGGCAGCTCCTAGCACAAAAGGGCCCTGATCTCAGTCAGGCAGGGCCGGTCTCTCAGTGTGTGTCTGGACATTGCCTGGCACAGTGGGGCCCTGATCCCAGCCCTCCCCTTACACCAGGGGTTCTCAAATTGGGGGTTGGGACCCCTCAGGGGGTCATGAGCTTATTCCATGTGGGGTCACAAGCTGTCAGCCTCCACCCCAAACCCTGCTTTGCTTCCAGCATTTATAATGGTGTTAAATATAAAAACACCTGTTTTTAATTTATAAAGGGGGAGGGGTCACGCTCAGAGACTTGCTATGTGAAAGGAGGTCACCAGTACAATAGTTTGAGAACCACTGCCTTACACTAACAATCCTGGCTGCCTGAGCTGGAAACATCATGTGCCTGCTTTATCACAGGCAGAGGAACTGGGGTCCTGGGTGGGCCAAACACAAGTGGTGCTGTGACCCCCAAGTGCCAGGCTGCATTAACACCACCCTCTCACAGCTGGAGAGGTGGGTGTGTTGGGGCTCCTAGGCCCAGTGGTTCAGGCTGCTGGTGGGGTGGGGGAGCTCCTAAGAGAAGAAAAGAGGAGGGTCAGGCAAAGTGGTCCCCTGGTTTTACTGCAGCAGCCCCCATTTACACAGATGAAAATCAGGCCACATGCTGTCAGCCCATGGGGAGGCGGGCACCCTGGCCCCTGCCTGCCTGGGGCCCGATCAGTGCCCGCTCCCCCCACAGCCTATACCTAGCTGGCTCAGCCCCGATGGGCGCCAGGCCTGAAGCCGTGTATCTCGCGTGGGTCCCTGTGCAGGCAGGGCTGGGCAAGCAGCCCAGGGGGAGGGGAAGCCGGAGCCAGCCGTGCCAGATGTGGGAAAGCGGACGAGGGGGTGCTGCGCCTCCCCCCGCCACGCCTGCCAGCGACAGGGCGGCTGGGCTTGGACCCTCCCACTCCTGCTGCTCCCCCGGTGCGGTGCCTCTGCCCGCCGTGGGGAGGGGGAAGCTCGCTCCGGCGCTCGCTCGCACCCGCCCGCTGCTGGGGGCCCCGGAGAGCTGCGCCCTGGGGGTGGCGCATCGGTGCGCGCGGGTCCCCAGCTCGTGGGGCGCCCCCAGCCCGCCGGGGGAGGAGGCGAGGGCCCGGGGCGGGAGGAAGGAAGGGGCTCCGGACGGGCCACGCCTGTCATGTTGGCCGGGCTGCTCTTGGGGGCTGCCTGTGTGTCCCTGGTCCTCCCGGGCAGCCCGGGCAGCGCCTATCCCGGCAGGAAGAAGCCGCACAGCTTTGCCGCGGACAGGTACCGACCCCAGCCCCTAGCAGCCAAGTCCCAGGCGCCCTCTGCCGCGGGGGTCAAGCCAGGCAGCAGAGCGTGGCCCCAGCGCCTGCGTCTGTCTGTGCCGCCGCCCCCGGGGGAGGGGGGAGCTCGGGGTCCGTCTGTCCCGCACGCCGCTGTGTGTGCACCATGCCTCGTGTCCGGCTGCCCCCTGGGCGTGCGGCCGTGCGCGGGGCGTGTCAGCGTGTGAGCGCTGCGCCTGGCTCTGGCTCGCTGCCCTGCGCCTGTCCTGGGTGTACAAGGCTCGGGTCCTTTTCCTCCCAGGCTCTGCCCTTCCCATCCGTCTGTCAGCCCGGGGCACACTCCTGGCCTTTGCTCCGGGTGTGTGTGTGGAACACTCAGTCCTCCTGCCTGTGTCTGTCCACGTGTGATCGCCATGCCCCGCCCTCATGCCCTGTGTGCATCTGTCTGGCTGTACCTCTCAGTGTCTTGTCTCCTTGTGGGTCTGTCTGTGCCTTTCCCCTTTGCTTGTCTGTCCAGGTCACACGCCTGGGTTTTGCTCTGGGGTGTGTGTCACTGCGCTGTTGCTCCCTGCCAGGGCAGGGAGAAGAATGAGGGAATCCTAGGCTGCCCTTCCCCCAGCAGTTCCTGTTGGGAGCAGAGGGGATGTCAGTCCCAGGACCCTGTTCCCCAGCATAGAGCTCAGACTCTTGTCTCCTAGAGGCAGCTCCCAGTGGGGCCCTGGTGGAGTCGCAGCCTCGGGAAAGCAGGGGCTCAAGGGAACATGCAAAGCCAAGAAACCCCACGCCTTGCATCCTGCTGCCTGGTGCTAACCCCCACTGGGGCTTTAGTTGAGTCCCTGCCTAGAGGGGTCATCCTTGCATCTGCAGCAGGAGAAGGGGTAGGGGCAGCTGGTCCTTCCCATGCTTCCCTATATCCCCCCTTCACCTTTGTTGTGGGGTCGCTCTCGCCACCCTGAAGCCCCATCCCAGAGAATCTGATGTTTCTCTCCTTCCCAGGCACCGTGTGGGGCCGCATGTTTGCCTCTCTGGCTTTGGGAGTGGATGCTGCCCCGGATGGATGCCATCCCCAGCCAGCGGGCAGTGCACTCTGCGTGAGTATCCTGTGCCCTCCATGACCCACCACCACCACCACCTGGTACCTGCAGCACAGACAGCGCCTCCCCTTTTAACCCCCTATGTGCCCGGTACTCTGCCTCTCCATGGCACAATGGCATCTGGGGGGAGGGGGTGGTGGTGGTGGTGGTAATGGCAACTGCTGACCAGGCCACCCATGAGAGAAATGCCCATCATGGCTCCTGCCCCTCTTCCCATCGCCAAGAGGGGGCTGTATTCAACTGCTTCCCCAAGAGATCCATTCCTCCCCCCAACTGCTTCCTTCATGTGTCCCCACCATCCCTTGCCCCCAGCGGCCAATGCTCTCCCATGGGCTCTGCAGCCTGTCTGTCCAGCAGGGGATTGAGGGGCTGTTTCCAGGCAGTGCCTGCTCTTCCTACTGGGCCATGCCAGGCTGCGTGTGTAAGAGCTGCTGCCCCGGGTGGAGATGTCACCGAGGGGTCCCTCTGTGTCCTAACTGGCTTCTCTCCCGGCCCCTCTCCCACAGCACTCTGCTCCTTTGGCTGTGGCAGTGGCTGGTGCATCGCCCCCAACGTCTGCTCCTGCCGGGATGGAGAGCAGGGCATCACCTGCCCAGGTAACCAGATCCCTTCGCTGAATGCTTGTTGCCCTTTATCTGCAGTCAGAGCCATTCATAGGAGAAGGGCACTATCAAGGGCTAAAACCGGGGGGCTGGGAGGCCTCATGAGGCTGAGCCATCTGTGCAGTTGGGTGGTAACGTGGTGTCTGTGAGGGGCTGCAGCAATGGTGGCACAGACTAGCCTGTCTCAAGGGCAGAGAATCATAGAATATCAGGGTTGGAAGGGACCTCAGGAGATCATCTAATCGAACCCCATGCTCAAGGCAGGACCAATTCTCAACTAAATCATCCCAGCCAGGGCTTTGTCAAGCCTGACCTTAAAAACCTCTAAGGATGGAGATTCCACCACCTCCCTAGGTAACAAGGCAGGACCAATTCTCAACTAAATCATCCCAGCCAGGGCTTTGTCAAGCCTGACCTTAAAAACCTCTAAGGATGGAGATTCCACCACCTCCCTAGGTAACCCATTCCAGTGCTTCACCACCCTCCTAATGAAAAAGTTTTTCCTAATATCCAACCCTGCTGCCAGGCTGCACTGCCCAGCTCCCCTTAGGAATCAGAGCCCAGGGCTGCCCATTTCCAGTGACGGAGTGTGGGCTGGGTCCCAACAGCTGGAGAGGGTCTGACTCCACAAAGCACTATGTGGTGGGAGTGGCGGGGGGCCTTGGAGCAGCGCTGGCAGGGGGACCAGCGTGCTTGGGGCGGCAAAATCCCTAGAGCCAACCCTGGGCGCTGGGAGGCCATGACCCGGCAAGGTGGCAGTGTGGTTGTGTCGGTGGGTTCCTACGCCAGTGTTCTCAGTACGTACTGCAGGCAATCGGCTCCCAGGGCAGTTGCCAAACCCTGCTCCAATTGCGGCTCCTGTCTCAATGAGCGAAGGCAAACAGGATGGCATTGGAGCTCCCTGTGCCCAGTGACCCTCATGCTGCAATGTTGCTCTCTCCTCCCTGGGTCTGTGCTGCCCCCGCAATCCTGACTGGCCCGTCAGCCTGCTGCCGTATGTGTTTCAGATCTGCCTAGTGCCTGCGGGGAGTACGGCTGTGACCTCACTTGTAACCATGGCGGCTGCCAGGAGGTGGCCCGTGTCTGCCCGCTGGGTTTCTCCATGGTGGAGATGGCCAATGGCGTGCGCTGTACAGGTGAGCACTCACAGGCACCTAGTATTGGGCTGACCCCCAATCAGAGCCCAGATCTGTGGCAGCCAGGGTCACTGAAGCAGCAGAGCTCCAAAGGGCTGTGAGCAGAGGGGTCTGCGTGCCAGCTGGGCATGGCACACACAGCCACACACAGGATGCCAGGGTGGCAGAGGGTGACCTGCACCCATCTGGGGTGTGGTAACCGGGCCACAGACAGAGGTCAATGAGCCTTCTTTAATCTCGGCTAGCAGAGTTGGTTTTTTCGCTCTGGTATTAGAGGCTTGCCCTATCCATTGATCCCAAGTTCAGTCCCTGCTGACGATGATCCAGCCATGGGCATGAGCGCCTCGCCTAGAGAGCTCCTCTATCCCTGGCTGATTCTCCCCAGGAAAGGCTGGATCTGCTGGCTGGGACAGGAGTGCCACTTTCTCCTTACAGCTGATCTATGGGCTCTCTTAGCATCCCCGCTGGGGTGCCCATGTTCCCTCAGCCATAAACAGGTCTGGCTGTGCATGTGTGTCCATGGGAGTGGCTGGGTGCCCTCTCCTCCCTGGACCCTGCTGCCAGGTGGCCCTGTCTCTCTCTTAGACATCGAAGAGTGCCTGAGCGCCTCCTGTGAGGGGCTGTGCGTCAACACTGAGGGAGGCTTTGTGTGTGAGTGCGGCCCAGGCATGCGGCTTTCTGCTGACCGGCACAGCTGCCAGGGTGAGTCCCTGGGCCTGAGGGTGCAGAACAAGGGTTCAGAGAGAAAGGTGGGGGCGGGTGGTGGGTGTAGGGAGGGCGGTGGGAGCTCTGGGGGGTTGTGGGAAGCGGCTATCTCATCCTTTCCTCTTCCAGATACGGACGAGTGTCTGGCCACTCCGTGCCAGCACCGATGCAAGAACAGCATCGGCAGCTATCGGTGCTTCTGTCGCCCTGGCTACCACCTGCACGGCAATCAGCACTCCTGCCTGGGTGAGCGCCTCCCCCTTCTCCTGCTGATCTGACCCTCCCCATCGCTCTAGAGAAGCCACTCTTCCCTCCCCACCGAGCCCTGCCCCTTCTTAGACACCCCCGCCTCTAGTAAGTCTTTGGTTCTAGAGTGCTGCCCAGTCAGTGATACTCCCCCAGCCCAGGGGAAGAGCTGAGTGCTGGTATCCCCATTCTACCATCAGTGGGGCAGCTGAGACACTGAGGGGTGAAGAGGCTTCCTCATGGCCATCGCAAAGAACCCAGGAATGGAAGGGCTCAGTGGCCAGAGCGAAGATCAGGCCCTGGGTGCATTGGGGCTAGTAGGTAGCAGCCATTGGAGCTGAGCAGATGTTCAGCCCAGCCCCATGAGGTGAGAGCTTTCAGGGGGAAAGGGGAAAATGGCCCCTGGGCTGAGATTGTTCTGGCTTCTCTCTGATATAGAAGAGGGGACCAGGGGCGGCTCTAGGGATTTTGCCACCCCAAGCACGGCAGGCACGCCTGCGGGAGGTCCACCGAAGCAGCGGGACCAGCAGACCCTCCACAGGCAAGCCGCCGAAGGCAGTCTGCCTGCCGCCCTCGCGGCGCCGGCAGAGCGCCCCCCCGTGGCTTGCCACCCCAAGCACGCGCTTGGCCTGCTGGGACCTGGAGCTGTCCCTGGAGGAGACCCTGGCAGTTAAGGTCTCCCTGTCTCCCTCTTTAGTGAACCGAGCAGGGGGGCCCCCATGCCTATTCCCCTCCCGCTCCCCGCTGTGCAGGCCTGTGTCACTGCAGCGATTTGAGTGTGGTCCCACTCAGCTCACCCTGCTGCGTGTGTGGGGGGATGAAGCTGTGGGGTCATTTATTAGTGCTGATTTGTGTCGTGGCAGCAGTGAGCAGCCCAACTTCTAGACCAGGCTTTCGTGGAGTTGGGGGCAGGAAAGACCTAGAGCAAGGAGATGGGTCCTGCTCCACGGAGCTCACCGTCTGAATCCCTTCACAGTGCCTTTTTAGAGCTGGGGTAGCTCCAAAATGGATCAGAAAAGGCCTTTGCTTCCCCTGAGATCCAGTGAGAGGTGCCCCCCGCTGTCAGTCTCTGGGGTTACCCCAGGCTGACACTGCCCCTTGGCCTGCTGATGGGCCTGAGATATTGGCATGTGGCGCTGGGGCGCCTGGCTTTGTGGGCCCCTGGTTAGTGGGCAGACAGGCTGGGCTGGTGGTGAATGCCCAGGCCTGGCCATCTCCCCAGTCCCAACCTGCGTGGGGAAGGGCCCCACCTGGCTCCTGCCCAGACCCAGTGAGTAAGGACAGTCCTCAGGTCCCCTGCCCTCCCTTGCAGCTGGTGCTGCTGCCGGGCACTGATGCCTGGCTCTGCCACCCCCAGATGTGAACGAGTGCCGCCGGCCCAGCGAGAGGCGTCCGTGCCAGCACGCCTGCCACAACACACCAGGCAGCTTCCTGTGCACCTGCCACCCTGGCTACCGGCTCAGCGGGGACAGGGTGTCCTGTGAAGGTAAGGGTGGGCCCCGCTCCCCCGCCTGTTGGGGGGGCACAGGCCTCCCCATGATCCCCTGCTGTGGAAAGCATTAGGGTTGGGGTTGGCTCCCGCCCCCATTCTGTGCTGTGGGGAGGGGGCTCTTCCCATTGACAGAATGGAGAGGGAGTTGGGATCACAACTCGCGGCGTGGGGAGGTTCTCCATGACAGGGGCTGTGGGTCTGGAGAGCTGGGTTCTGTGCCCTGCAGCACAGGCAGAGCTGGCGTCCCTGGGCCTAGTAGTGTACCCTGAGCATGTCCCGCACCAGTCCCTGGGTCCCCACCTAGCTGCCCCGGCTCTCCCCAAAGAGCTCCGTGTTGTGTTTCCTTCCAGGCTTCCTGAAAACCATCCCAGCCCCATCTCCCATCCTGCAGTCCCTGCAGCACCCCCCAACTATGCTGCTGCTCCCTCCTGACTCTGGGGGACCCCTGCTAGCGCCCAGGGCTTCCCCTCCATCACAAGCCCCTGCCCCCGCCCAGGCCCCCAAGAAAACCCTGTC
>NC_133772.1:31778931-31799581 GCF_003597395.2 Chelonoidis abingdonii | reverse complement strand
GACCCCAGCCCCCGGCCCCCTTCCTTGCTGACTGCCCCACCACCCATATTCCCCTTGCTCCCGGCTGCCACCGCTGCCCCTGGCGCGTTCTCCCCACTGCCGCGATCGCTGCTCCAAGGGGAAGTCCTATCGCCCTCGCCTCGTCCCTCTGCTTCTCTGCCGCCCGCCCTTGCCACTTCGCCTCCCCTCTGCTGGCACCAGGGGGCACCGCGGGAGCACAGCAGCCATTGGACGGAGCCTGGGTGCCTGCACTGTGCCTGCGAGGTACGTACCCTCCCACCGGGTCCCTGGCTCCCCTGGCTGCACTCTGGACAGTCCCCTACTAACTGTCCTGTCCCATTGCAGGGGGGCCAAGTGGTGTGTGAGGCGGAGAGCTGCACAATTGCCTGTTCCCACCCGTTGCCCCCAAAGGATGAGGGATGCTGCCCCAGCTGCACAGGTGAGACCCGCACGCCCTAGTCTCTTTGGCTCAGGCCCACAGGGTCCGTTGGGGTCACCGGAGCCTGGATAGTTCAGTCCCTGCTGGTTCCTGTCCCAGGTGTGGGTTGTTTCCCAGCCTGGGTGGTGCCCAGCTGGCTGGGCTGTACGGCCGCTTCCTGGGGGTCTGTGTGGGTGCCCAGCTCAGCTGTGGCCCTGAGAGCATGGTGGGAAGGCTCATGATGTCTTCCCCAAGTGGAGCGGTGAGCCCAGGCCCATGCCCAGTAGCCTCACGCTGCCATTTCTTTCCCGTCTCTTGCAGGGTGTTGGCATGAGGGGGTTGCCCGGGCCGAGGGGGATGTTTTCTCTGTGGCTGACGGAAATTGCACAGTCTGCATGTGCCTGGTGAGCATGATACTGGCTAGGAGATCCAGTCATCTCTGGGGTGTCTGAGGAATGATGTGGGCTTGTTACCCAGACTGGGCTGGAGGGGATTCCCCAAGGAATTTCTTCCTTGTCCCGGAACTCCCGGTGCCCAGGGTAGCGGGGAGCCAGAGGCTTAGTGAGGTCACTGTCCAGGTGACTGATTAGAGGTGGTGGCCATGGTGACGTGGCCCCTCAGCTGGGGGTTCAGGGACAGAGTCATAGCCCCTCAGCTGGTGGGTCAGGGGCGGAGACATGGCCCCTTGGCGGGGGGATCAGACATGGCAACATGGCCCCCTCCTTGTGGGGTTGGACATGGGTTTGAATGAGCACCCAGAGGAGGGGAGAGTTGCCCAGTGCCACATCTGTGGCACGGGGCCCTGGATCTGTGCCTGGTTTTCCCTTCGGTTTCTCTCTCTTCCAGTCCGGCAATGTGTCATGCATCTCCCCTGAGTGCCCTCCAGGCCCCTGCCCCAGCCCTGCCCAGACCAACTGCTGCTCCTGCCAGCCAGGTGGGTCCCTCAGCAGCTGCGTTGGTCCTTCGACCCCCCAGTTGTGGAGGCTTTGTGGAGTTCCTGGTGCGAAAGGGGTTCCCCATCAGCTGGGCCAATGGTCTTGTAGATCAGATAGGAGGAGGATTTGGGGAGGTGGAGCCCAGCGACGGCTTCAGTGATGGGGTAGCAGTGACTACACAGAGAGTGTGTGGTCAGTGGTGAGGCAGCATGGCCTGGTGGTCAGAGGATGGGGATGACAAGTCTGGCCTCCTGGGTTCTCTACCTAGTTAGGGGAACTTGAGCAAGTTGCTTAAGCTCACTGTGCCTCAGTTTCCCTGCCTAGAAATGGGGAGTGTGACCCCTGGAGTGGGCGAGTTAGTCTGAGGCACTTGGAAACTTGCGCCCAGGGGGCCTGTTTGAGAAGCCAGGGTCCCATTGTGTGACAGCTCCGGTTGGCTGCGTTTCCTGCCATCCTGGTACCAACCATCTCTTTCCCCCTACCCGCTCAGCCACGTGCGATTTCCATGGGCACACATTCATGCACGGAGCCGAGTTCAGCTTGGACGGAGACAATTGCACCACCTGCATCTGCCGGGTAGGCCTCAGCTCCCCGTCCTGGACTCCCTAGCACAGTGCAGGGGGGTCCTCACCACCTGGGGTCAGTGCCTGCTCACGCATCGCAGAGGGAAAGGGGTGTTCCACCCCAGACCTAAGTGCCAGGGAAAGGCATGGCCTGTGGGGATGCCCAGGCCAGGGTAGGAGCATGGGGGGCTAGCAGGGAGAGGGCCTCTTCTCTTAGGAGCCCGTGGGGGGGATGTGGAAAGGGAGTGAGGGCTGAGGCCAGGCTGCCTCGGTTGGAGCCCTCTGCGTGAAAGCTCTGGCAGGGCCTGCGATGCAGTGAAGATGAGAAGTGGGAGGAAGGAAACATGGGGCACCGCCTTGCCCCCTTTTCCTGCCAGCTCGTGTGCAACACATCTCTTTCCCAGAGTGGTGAGGTGGAGTGCTCCTTCGCCCCCTGTCCCGAGCTGGCATGTCCCCGCCAGGATTGGCTGCTGGCCCCGGGGCAGTGCTGCTTCTCCTGCCGGGAGCCTGCACCACTGTCAGGTGAGAGCCTGTGCAGGGGCGTATGCATGTGTGTGCAATGGGCAGGGGCCTTTGTGTGTGACACGCAGGGTGTTTTTGTCATGGGCAAGGTGTGTGTGTGATGGGTGGGTAGGTGTAGAGTTCTGTCTGTGTGCGTGTCTTTTACCCACAGTGCCAGGCCTTCTCATCTGTCCAGGGCCCCTCACCTCTCAGGCTGTGCCCACTGGGCTCCCTGCCCTCCTCTCTACTCCCCTCCTCGCCCATCAGCCCCAGCCCAGCTCTGAAGCTCTTGCTCTCTCTCCCTGGCCAGGTTGCTTCGTGGATGACAATGGGGTAGAATTTCCGATCGGACAGATCTGGTCTCCAGGTGATCCCTGTGAGTTATGCATCTGCCAGGTGAATGAGAACCTGCTCTACGTCACTCTCCTTACCTGTCCTCGCAGCATGCAGCGCCCCCCCCCCCCCCCCNCCCCCCCCCGCCCTGTGCCCTGCATTAGCTTTCCCTGGCTCGGGCTGGGGCTGGGGCCGAGCGCTGTGCCTTATGGATATTGAACCCTCCAGAAGGATCTCACAGCTCTCTGCTGGTTTGTGCTCACTTGGTACTGAAGTGCAGCCCCCCATTGGGTGGACTGTGGCAGCACACAGCATCGATGGGCCAGGGCTGGCTGTGGGGGGCAGTCGGCCAGGCCGTATGTGCCATGAGTTTCTGTCAAGTGCTTCTCTCTTGTAGGCAGATGGCTCAGTGAGCTGCAAGAGGACAGACTGTTTGGAGACATGTCCTCACCCCATTCAAATCCCTGGCCAGTGCTGCCCAGACTGCTCAGCAGGTAACCAGGCCTGGGGTCCCCTCCCAGGTAGCCACCATCTGCAGTGAGAAGCCCAGAAGCAGAGTAGCTCCCGCTCCATGGCCCAGCCAGCCCTCGTCCTCTCTGCTCAGACAGACGTCAGCCAAGCCACTGAGTGCTCCTGGGGACATGGAGACCGAACCCCCTCCTATAGGCCAAGCAGCCCTCAGACAGGAACAGCTTTTGGTCATCACCAGCGTGGGGCTGACTTTGAACCAGTGACCCAGCTGCGAATGGCTTTCCCTCCATCCCTTGAGCCGTTCTGGTGGAGAGGGCTCTGGGTGTGTCCCACACAGGCTCTGTTCCTGCTCTTGGTGTCTCCAATCTGCCAGGTGTGCCCTGGAGCCCTGGCAGGGAGTTGACTTTCTGGTGGGAGATATCATGACTGTGTCTTTCCTTCTCTCTCTTCCCTGAAGGCTGCACCTACATGGGAAGGATCTTTTACAACAACGAAACCTTCCCTTCCGCTCTAGACCCCTGCCTCAGCTGCATCTGCCTGGTAAGGGCTTCACCTTCCCTCCAAGCATGTCTGTAGGTAAGGGCTCTCAGGTCCATTAGACCAAACGGTCTAAGCCAAGGGGTTTTATCCAGCCTGGGGCTGCACCTTTAACTTCAGGCCCAGGGCTGCTCCAGATGGGTATAACATGCAGAATATGGAGGCAGGCACCAAGGTCCCTGGACCAGGGAAGAAGAGTCTACTGGGGTGAGGCTGTGAGTGCAAGGTGCGATGGGGATTGTTGTCTGTGGGGAAAATGAGGTGAAGGAAACATGAGAGACTGTCCTGGAACTCAATCATCCTACTGTTACTGCCACTGTCCTTGGAGAGTCCTGCTGATTGTCTTCCCTGGATAGCTCAGGATGTGAAGAGGGTGGCTGGCTGGATGCTGTGGGTCTGGAGCAGAGGGAGTCTGGCTTGCCCTCCCCAGGTTGACAAATGGGGGATTTTCCTCTGCAGAAAATTTCAACAAAAATGGGGAAAAAATGTTTTCTTCTAAATTTTATGCAGAAAACTTCAATTTTTCAGTGGAAACTGGAAAGCAGAAATGTTTCAATTAAAACTGGTTTCAGAGTAGCAGATGTGTTAGTCTGTATCTGCAAAAAGAACAGGAGTGCTTGTGGCACCTTAGAGACTAACAAATTTATTTGAGCATAAGCTTTTGTGGGCTACAGCTCACTTCATTGGATGCATCTGACGAAGTGGGCTGTAGCCCATGAAAGCTTACGCTCAAATAAATTTGTTAGTCTCTAAGGTGCCACAAGTACTCCTGGTTTTCTTTCTATTAAAAATGGTCAGTGTGCATCATGGGAGTTGTAGTTCGGTTGCTTCATACTCCCAGTCTCCTGTATGGGCTGGGCTCCCTAGTTGGACTACATATCCCATGCACCAGGGGAGGCAGTTGCATCATGGGAGATGTAGACTAGGCAGGGATTCCAGCCCATAGAGAAGAATGCGGACATGACGCAATTGAACTAAAGCTCCCATGGGTCAATGCAAGAGCAGTTTCTAATCAAAATATTAGGTTTTTGGGTATTTGGTTTTTTGGACGAAAAATGGACATTTCCCATGGAAAGAAGATACTTCTTACAAAATGTTTCATTTTGTTGAAAGCTCAATTTCCTGTTGAAAAGCTGTTTCAAAGGAGAATTTCCCATCAGCCATAGGTGTAATCCACTGTGTCTCCTGCCAGTCATCTTCCAGTCATCTGCCTATCTTATGCTGCTGCTAAGGTAGAGTCCTAGTGTTGCTGTTCTGTGTCCTACAGCTGGGCTCTGTGGCTTGTTCCCCTGTGGACTGTATCATCTTCTGTATGTATCCGTTCCACCCAGAGGGAGAATGCTGCCCTGTCTGTTATGGTAAGTGCCACAGCCCTGGTGAGCCTTGGAGTTCTACCAGGCTGCTTCCAAGCCACCGTGGGCTTTAACCACCTCTGATCTCACCACCAGGGGAAGAGAGTCTGGTGTGGTCGTACTGGGATGGGAGACCTCACAGGCTGCAGGGAGGGGCATTGGGGGGCTCAGTCCAGATAGCTCCTCTCTGAGTCATTGCTGGCCCCAATGCCCCTGTGCAGTGCTAGAAGTGCTGTGGTGCTGAGGGTGGCGTGGGGGCTCAGTAGAGGGTGCTTTCTTCTCACAGTTAGGACTGACCCAGGGTGCCAGGATCTGTGCTGGAGGAGCAACGGGGGGTGTTGTGCTGCAGGGAGTGGGCTAGATTACTCAGTAGAAGGCTTTCCCAGTGCATCAGGGAGGCTCGATATGGGGTATTCTCCTCTTACAGTCAGCAGTGTCCCAGCGCAGTGCCAGCGGGACTGTACAGTCGGAAATGCTTTCTTGTGGGTGAGTTGTAAGATGAAGGCCCTAACCACTTGTGGTCATGAAAACTTCCTTTGCATTTTAGTGAGGTTCGGGGTGTTGCCCCTGGGTAAGTCCCAAAGCAGTATGAATTAGGTACAACATTCAGCTTCACTTCCTGTCCTATACTCTCTTGTGCAGCATGACCATGGGCTGCTAAACACCTGCAGCATTCTTGCCTCAGAGGTGGCTGCATGTCAGTGTTGGGTGAAATGATTCTTCTGTTGTTGTTTGGGTTACAGCAGTGCTTGGAGACCCTAGCCCCATTGTGCTAGGCACTCTACATACACACAGCAACCTCTTCAGGGCAGGAACTATCCCTAAATAGGCAAGGCAAATAAAGGGCAGGAACAGAAACCGAGGCATGGAGTGGGGAAGTGACTTGCCCAAGGTCACCCAGAAGAGGCAAGAATAGAACCCAGGTGTCCTGACTCCCAGCCCTGTGCTCCATCTACTTGGCTACACTATCTCCCTGCTTCTTCCACTGTCTGTGTGTTACTATCACATCCAATCTCTATATACTTACTGTAATGTTAAAGCTTGTCTCTCCCCCTGGCTGGGGTCTGTCCCCTGCAGATTGTAACTACGAAGGCAGGAAGGTGGTGAACGGACAGACGTTCGTACCGGAGGGTGAGCCCTGCATTCACTGCACTTGCCAGGTGAGCTGTGCCCCTCGGAGGGGATGGAGATAATGGGGATTGTTCTGCGGTGACTGGGGGAAGGATGGGAATGGGCATCCCTCAGCATCAGCCAAGAGTTCCATGGACTGTGTTGCCATGAGTGTCTATCCTGTGGGGCCTCCAGGGCTGGTGTGAGGAGATGCTGAGTCCCACTGGGAACTGCCCTCCGGGGGGCTGGTGTGATATGAGCCGAGGGGACAACGGGAGCTGCACTCTGGGGGGCTGGTGTGATATGGGCTGAGGGGATGATGGGAGCTGCCCTCTGGAGGGCTGGTGTGATATGGGCCAAGGACATGGTGGGAACTGTCCTCTGGGGGGCTGATGTGTTATGGGCCAAGGACATGGTGGGAACTGTCCTCTGGGGGGCTGATGTGATATGGGCTGAGGAGATGCTGGGAACTGTCCTCCGGAGGCTGGTGCGATATGGGCTAAGAGGACACTGGGAACTGTCCTCCGGGGAAGCGATGGGGCCTGGAGGGGATGCTGGGAATTCCCTTTTGGCTCCTGTAGTGCCGCAGGCCTTTGCTTTGGACAAGGGTCCAGTGGACCTGGGCATGACAGAAGGAAAAGCCAGTGGGTTGCTGGGTGTGTGAAGGAGCTGGCAGGCTCCCTGCTGTCCCCACGGATCGGGGTTGTTTGTCCCGGCTCGGCAGGAGATGGACAATGTGGGTGCTCACAGGCTGTCGTGTCTCACCCCTTTCTTTTCCCCCTCTCTCAGTTGGGGGAGGTGAGCTGTGAGAGGAGGCCCTGCGCCCGCTCCTGCACTGAGCTGTTGGCGCTCCCGGCTGCCTGCTGCCCTGCCTGTCACGGTAATAGTCCTGCACACGTGGCCTCCCCGTTCCTGTGCCCTTGGGGTTGGCACGGGCTCTTCCCTCTCCCCCTCCCCCCCGCCTACAGAGGGAGCTTTGCCCTTGTGGCAATGATCCTGAACAGGTCGCTGTCATGGACCGAAGCCAGGAGGGCTGGAGTGGAAAATTGATCCTCTGCTGCCTGAGCTATGGAGCAGGCCCCTTCGTGCGGCAGCGACAAGAGCTGACTCAGAAGCCCCTGTGTGTGGCAAGGCCACTAGAGGGGCATGGACAGCAGACTTGATGTGTGGGCACCTTTGGCACCTCTTGCCCGCAGGGCCCTGGGATGTGACATCATGTCCGTCACTGCAGCGCCTCCAGGTGAGGCTGTAACTGGGTACCACTGTCTGGGGTGAGAGAGCCCCTGGGGTTAAAGTAGCCCTGTAGGACAAGCCCCCAATCCCCGCCTGAGGGGCTCGTGTAGGGGAGCACAGGGCCAGGCTGTGGAGCAGGCATGCAGGCTTTGTGCTTGGGTTGCTGGGGCTCCCTAATCTCAGGCCCTTGCCGTACAGCGCTCTGGCCCCCCCATGGGCCCCATGCCCCCGGACAAGTGTACCACAGCCCTGGGGGAAGATGCTAACAATGTCCCTATCTCCATTAACCGCAGACGCCCCAGTCCCTCTGGAGGGCAGTCCTGTCCCTGTCCATGCAGACGACGCAGAGGCTCGGAAATCCCCATCCCGCAATCCCAGAGAGAACTCCATGGACCAGCCCAGGGCTAGTGACTGCCGCCTCTGCCGCAATTCCCCAGCTCCTACTTCTCCTAGCCCAGAGCGCCAGCTCCTCGCAGCAAGGAACATGCCCCGCTGGGACGCTGGGCCTGTGAACATGGGTCGGCCCCTTCCAGCTGGGCCCCCTCCAACTGGGCCAGGGTCCTTGGGATCCCGTATGGCTCCCTTAGAGGCTTCTCTGCACCCCACCGTTCTGATAGAAACCTCTGGGCCAGTGACTGCAGTTCCAAGCCCTGATCAGCCTCCTGCACCCACCCCTGCAGGGCCCAGAACTGGCCCCCGGACCCTTGTCCCCCGTGCTGGCTTGGTCCTTGCTCCTCAGAAGCATTCTGTGCTCCCATCAGAGGGAGTGGAGCCACGCTCCCGTGAGGAGAGCACGCCTGGCTGGCCAGCTGCGTAGTGCCCCTCGCCGAGAGGATGGGGAGTGCCAGGCCTGTTGCAGCAGCATGAGGAGGAAGAGGAAGCTGGCAGGAGATGAGCTTGGTTGACTGGGGTGGGGGAGGGAAAGGAGGCGTCACGTTGTTCTGAGCGGCATGTATGGTAAGAACCACTGCCTCTTCCCATGTGCATGCCTCGCCTGCTCCCTCCTTGGATCCCGCTGGACAGCAGACACCTCAGAAGGGCAAAGTGTGGGCAGCTCTGCACCCCGCAGTTGGGGAGGAGGCGCTTTGGCCCTGGCCTGGCTGCCTGAGCAATCCCAGGAGATGAGGGGTGCCATGATGCTCTGGGAGGACATGGTGCCTAGCTGAGATACTGTGACTCAAGATTTTCCAGGCATACGCGAGCTGCCAGCCTCCTTAAAACCAAAGTGTGGGAGGAGATGGGGAAGGGCCGAGAGCATGCCCAGCTGCCTGCATTGGGTGGGACGCACCCACCTCGTCCCAAAGGATGATCCCTGTGCAGGGCTCCTGAGACAGGTGAATTGCCCCACTCTTTGGGCTGGTCCCTGTGTCAGCCAGGCCCAGGGCCCCTGGATCCAGCCCTGAGGTCTCCCGCCATTTCTTGCAGACTTGTGTTTAAACCTTAGAGCTGAGATTTCAAAACTTCCTAAGGAATTTGAACACCCAGTTCCCAATTGGGCATCCGGATCCCCTGGGCCATTTGCAATTCCCACTCTAGATTCCTTGGGGCTGCTGGGAGGCTTTCCCAAGCTCCCCCTGATGGACAGGTATCTGATCACCTATCAGGGCCAGCCTGCCCATTCTACCGTGAATAGTAATAAAGTTTTCCCTACTAGTCCCAGCATTCCCTGCTGCCACCTACAGCTGGCTCTGGCCATGGGGACGAGTGCGAACTGGGTGGGCTCAGCAACCCTAGGGCTGATACCCTTAATGGTGAGGTGATGGCCTGGAGGTGGCAGGTTCTTCCTCTCCTACCACCATCTCCTCAGCCAGTCCTGGATTTGGCAATTCGTGCAATGGCTGATCTCAGCTGGGGAGGGGCTGCAGGTGTCTGATATGAAGGGGACGTAGAGTGGGGAGCCTATTGCCGGCTTGTTCTCCCCAAGCAACTTCACTCAGCTCCTGGCCAGGATGGGGGAGAGGATGGGTCCCTGCAGGATCCGTGGCTGGGAGCAGGTATCTTCTACGTGGTCTGGGAGGAACGATCTCAGCCTTAGACAAGGTTTTTCCCCAGTGCATGGGGAGCTCACATAGACTTTGCTCATTCCTCTGCGATGGGTGAAGGATTCCAGATCCCAGGCCTGTCAAGGCAGCGCCCCCGACTAAAGTCATTTCACTTAGTGTGTAATACCATCTGTCGCCACTGGGTGTCAACACAGGCTGAGTTCCTTGGGGACGGCCCTTAGACAGAATCCAACCTGGCCATCAGCCCCTGGCTTCCAGAAGCAGCTGCTTATGTTCTGAGTGGAACAGGCAAGTCTCCTCTTCTTTGCCCATGCAGACGGGCACCTGGGGCTGTGGCCGCCACCCTCGGGCACCTGTGCCTTCCCTCTGCCTGCACAAATGTAGGATTTGGGCTCACACGTCTGAACTTTGGGCCAAAACTGCTAATCAGTTGCACATGGAGATCCGAACCCCCACTGGACTTGCCGCACCTCGATCTCCCCTTCTAGGCCCTATCACTAGCCTAGTTCCAACTCCAGTCCCAGCAGGACCCCAGGTCACAGGATGGGGTAATTTATTATTTATTTGTATTGTGATGGTATCTAGGAGCCCAGTCACAGGCCAACCCCCCATCACCATGGCCACCCGGGGGGAGGCAAGTGGGGCAATTTGCCCTGGGCTCCGCAGGGGCCCCCACGAGAATGGCCGAGGCTCCCTTCCAAGCCCCACCTGACCCCGTCTCCGCCCCTCTCTCAGAGCCTCAGCGCATTCAGCAGCATCCCTCGACAGCTGCAGCGTGGCTCCAGCGGGGCCTCTGAGCGCTGCTCCGCTCAGAGCTGTGTGGTCAGAGGGTGGGGCCCGAGTCCCTCCCTGCTCACAGCTACGTGGTCAGGAGGCGAGGCTGCGAGCTCCAGGCTGAGCTCAGCTCCTTCCGTTCGGCATGAAGCTCGCAGCCCCGTCCCCTTACCACACGGCTCTGAGCGGGGCGGAACCCAGGGGCCCCGCTGGAGCCATGCTGCAGCTGTCCAGGGATGCTCCTCGATGCGCTGAGACTCTGGGTGAGGGGGCAGCCGGGGATAAGGGGCCAGGGGGGTTGGCTAAGGGGCAGGAAGTTCTGTGGATGAAGGGGCAGAGGTTCGGGGTGGTGGTGATCAGGGGACAGGGAATGGGGGGATTGGATCGTGGGCGTTCTGGGGGTCTGTTAGGACTCAGTGGGGGGGATCGGGGCAGTCAGGGAACAGGAAGCAGGGGAGGGGTCCTGGGGTAGTGGTTGGAGGTGGGGTCTCTGGGGGATGATGAGGGGACAAGGAGCAGGATGGGTTGGGAATTCTGAGGGGGGCAGTTGGGGGGCAGGAAGTGGGGGGATTGGATCGTGGGCGTTCTGGGGGTCTGTTAGGACTCAGGAGGCACAGCTTCCCTACCCTAAAGCTCATTCAGCAGTTTGAGGCTTGCAGAAGAGCCAAGCTGTTAGCTTTTCATTAGGCTACCATCCCTTTCACTTTCTCAAATGCCAAATTATAGTCTATGTTTAATTTCAGTGCCATAGGGGCGATTCATGTCAGGGGAGGGTAGCTTCATTTAAAATTAGCCATGGGGGAGGGATCACATGAGAAGAGCAATATCCTACACCACCTACCTCCTTCCCAACCCTACCAAGGGAGACCCCCCCTCTCCCCTGCATTCCTGAGAGACTTCAGAGGGGGTTAATTCAGTGGTTCTCAAACTTTTGTACTGGTGACCCCTTTCACATAGCAAACCTCTGAGTGTGACACCCCCCCCCCTTATAAATTAAAAAACACTTTTTTAATATATTTAACACTATTATAAATGCTGGAGGCAAAGCGGGGTTTGAGGTGGAGGCTGACAGCTCGCGACCCCAGTAATAACCTCGTGACCCCCCCTGAGGGGGTCCAGACCCCCCAGTTTGAGAACCCCCTGGGTTAATTTAATTTTAGCACCCTGTGTCCATTCACATGCATGTGCTATTTTGAGCATTTCAGTTTTCACAACATAGGCTCATCCCAGATTCTGGAACAAGCTCAAATGCTCAGTTGTGGAGTATGTACATAAGCTATACTAAAGACAAACCCACAGTAACCGTCTCCAGTTTGTGAGGGACCCCATGGAGCCAGTCTCTAGGAAACAGATAAATTCATGGAGGTTAAGTCCATTAATGGCTATTAGCCAGGATGGGTAAGGAATGGTGTCCCTAGCCTCTGTTTGTCAGAGGGTGGAGATGGATGGCAGGAGAGAGATCACTTGATCATTACCTGTTAGGTTCACTCCCTCTGGGGCACTTGGCATTGGCCACTGTTGGTAGACAGGATACTGGGCTGGATGGACCTTTGGTTTGACCCAGTATGGCTGTTCTTATGTTCTAACCTAAATGAACCCAAAGTTATGGAGACAGATATGAGTCAAGGAAGCCAGCAGAGTATCAGAAACCTGGAAAAATCTCTGACTGGATGGGCTCAGGCATTTGTCACAAGCTGAGGTGGTTCAAAAGTTTTGGATTTTTTTTTAAGCAGAATTTTTTTATTGTTTCTTTAAACAATCAAACACAGCAAGCAGCAAATATTTGGCCACACACTTCTGAAACCCCAAACCATGTTCAGGTTTTGGCAGACTAATTTCAGCTTTTCAATTAAAAAAACCACAACAAATTTTGAAGGAAAGCAGACATTGTCCGTGATTTTTTTTCTGCTTTTTAAAAACCCTAGTTTTCGATCCAAAAAAAGTTTTGACAGAAAATATTTGTCCAACCCTTTTAATGAGCTTTAGTGCTTTTTTGCACTAGCTGATGCTGAGAACCAGTGATACCTTTTAAAGAAGTTTTCTCAAAACTGGGTTTGTGCTGAGGTGCAGAAGGTTTATTTTTCCCAGGGCCGCCCTTGGGTGGGGAGGAGCAAGTGGAGCAATTTGCGCAGGGCCCTGCAGGGGCCCCCACGAGAATATAGTGTTGTATAGTATTGCAATTTTTTTATGGAAGGGGCCCCCACAATTGTTTT
This sequence comes from Chelonoidis abingdonii, assembly GCF_003597395.2. Lineage (NCBI taxonomy): Eukaryota > Metazoa > Chordata > Testudines > Testudinidae > Chelonoidis > Chelonoidis abingdonii. The sequence continues at coordinate 31,787,138 of NC_133772.1, read as the reverse complement.
GCCCCAGGCCTCCTGAATCCTCTGTGCGGCCCTGCCCATCACAGGCCGAGCCCCCATTGGGCTAGGAGCTGTTCAAACACAGAACAGAAAGGCTGTCCCCCATGAGCTGATAAGATATAATTAAAGAGACTAACAGACTGGGAAACACAAGGAGAAAATAAGGCTTAGCATGATAGGCTGTGCTGTCAGCATTGCAGCAGCCTAGCCATGGCTAAATTCTTTGTAGAGTTATGAAGCAGAATTGGGATTGGGGTTAGGATTAGGATTAAAGTCCTTTGGAGCTATTCTGTGGTTAGCATTGGCGTCCGTTGGGGCCAGTGCTAGGGTTAGGGTTCGCTATAAGGTTATAATTGGGCTAAGAGCTAGAACAACGTGAGACGTTGAAACATTACAGTCAGTGGGCTAGGATTTAGATTTGCCACCATAACCTAACCTTGACATTTTACCCTGCTCTGTACTAGTCTTGTTCAAGTGCACAGCATTGCCAGCATCCCTTTCCCAGCCGCTCCCCTCAATATTTACCCTCGGTGAATATCAGCCCCCGGCTAGTCGTGTGTGAAAAAATTCCAAAACACAAGGCCTTAACGCAAACATTGTGAATGTTTAATTACACCGCAAGGGAGTGAAAAATCCCAGCTAGTGTGAACATTTGCTTTGGTTCAAAAATAAGACTCTCAGAGAGCAAAAATGGACATATTTTCACTTTTTTTTTTTACAAAGTATTTTTGAAGCAAAAATGCAACTTTTTGAAAAAGAAAATGATTTAAGGTCAAAATTTCAGTGTTTCTTTCAGGCAGAAATCAACTTTGTCAAGAAGCGGGGAAGTTTTAGAATGTGAGTGTCCCTGATGTGAAAGTGACCAGGCCTTGGACCCACACATACAGAGATATTTGTGTGTCCGTGAAATGTTATGGGTTTTGATTTTTTTTGCGCCATGCACAAGGAGCCTGTGGAACTCACCTGCACAATAAATCTTTGAGTCCAAGTGTTTAGCAGGATCCCTGAAAGGGTCCATCGGACATTTACCTGGATAATGAGAGAGCTGTTAGTAAGGGTTTAAAAAAGTGTGGAAGGGCTAAACACCCTCATGATTTCAATGTTTAAATGCAACCTTGAACAGAGGCCAGGAGGAAACTTGTGCCATGGGCAGGTGTGGGATTTCTGCTGGTACTTGCTATTGTCTGAGACAGAACACTGGGCAAGATGGACAACGGGCTGTTCACTGATCACTGAAAGAGATCCTAATTCTTCAGTGACCCGCTTCCAGCTGCCTCTGTTGAACAGAACATGGGCTTCTGCAATGCCCCTCTCCCAAACTTCCTGGTGGCGAAGCTAAACCATTACAGTTACAGATACAGTTCCCAAGACCACATCTTCATTTCCCAACCAAAACTTAATAATGATGCTACCATCTTTTGACCTGAGTGACAAGTCAATGTCTGGATTATTTCCATTAGGAGGAGACATTGGTGATGGAGTCAGATATCTTTGATGCAAGCCTGCCTATTTACACAGAATGTACAAAGGCCTCTTTCTCTGAACACAGGAGAAATCAAACAACAGGAGACCATTTCTGTGCTCCCAGCTCCGAGGCCCTTTCAGCCAGCACTCTGCCCAAAACCCCTCTCTAGGCTTTGCAAAGGGTCATGCTCAGTGCTTGTTCAGCTTGTGTCTGAAGTTTTCTTGCTGCCTTCTTCCTGCTGCTCTGGTGTGTTTGTTGCTTCTTTCTCATACAGACTTCTCCACCAACCAATATCTAGCAAAACTCTGCCCACGTGCAGACTCTCCTGTGCCTTTGTTTTGGCAGGAGACTGCTGTTATTTTTAAAAAGGAGCTTAACCGTTTCTATTATCTTAAATGAAGGGTGGTGATTATACCTACCAGTTTCAAGGAAATTAAACCCGACATACAACAGGTGCCAAAACTAAAACCAACCCCGCCTACTGGGCAACTGGGCAGTTCCCAATCAGCTCCAGGGTGCTAAACACCAGGACTGGTGCGTGTCATGAGTGTGATTCATTAAAGCCCATGAGCATCTTCAGGCTGGGGAGCTACAGAGCAGATAGCTCATTAGGAGAGAGCAGAGGAGCACAAAGCTAAAGTCTGACTACTGGGCCAGACTTGGCTGCACTCCTGGCCCAGTGTGCTGCAGACAGGGCCTGCTGGGATAAGCAATTGACACCAGGGGAAGGATAATTTTTTTGACATGGCTGGGAATGAAGCTGGCTATGCTGAGCTACAGCCCCAACGAAAGGACCTGGTACTGGCCAGATCTGACCGTGCTACATTGCATATGGAAAAGTCTCATTTCCCTAGAGTTTGGTTGAGCAGAGCTGGTCTGGAATGAAAGAGTGCTCCTGGAAACCACCCTATTCGGGTGTCCCTCGGTGCCGCACATTGCTGGCACCAAGAATTTGGTACTAGTCTCGTTAATGGGCAGAATTTATTTTCCATGCCCCCCTTGAAAGCTTTCAACAAAGAGGCAAAATGGATCACAGGTTTCAAGATGGGAGGTTGGGTAGAAATATCTGATGCCTATGTAAACAGGGTCTGAATGGCAGCTAGCTGGGAGGAGGAGAGACTTTGGTTGTGTTTATGTAAATACAGTTTGCTCCTGATCAGCTTACATATTTAGCAGATACAGCAGTGTCATGGTGATCAATTTTGGCCGGTGTTGGGTACAAATCATCTTAGCACTGAATGCAGGGGTAGCGAAATATGGTACCAATGTTGTAATTATTGTAGAAATACAGTAAAACAGGACTGTTTAACCTGTCCCAGGGGTCACCCTCAGCTGAAAGAACCTTGTTAAGCCACAGGCTCAAATGTCAGCGCCCTGTGACAATAAGAAGCGTGAGAACAGCTATCCTTGCTTGGAGTCTATATATCCTCATCAAGGGTCCTTAGTAGGTTGGTTTAACCTGTTTTTCTCCTTCCCCCCCATTCAAAAAATAAAGCTAAAGAGGCTTTGTTAGGAGCCTCTTTGTTATTATGCCCATTCAGAGCTGCAATCAGTTGTGGCGGGACTGTGTTTCTGCCCTGCCTGCTAAGAGCTGAAAATTACTAAGAGACTGATGATGTGCAGAGATCACAGCAGAGAGGCAGAGAGGCAGATGGCAGCAAAAGGTGACTGTCAACTGGTGAATGAGTGGCTGGTGCAGCACAGAGGTGTGACAAGTGGCCAGCAGGGCAGCTGGTGAGGAGGTACAGCAATATCAGTGAACGGGCAGCTGACAGGAGCAGTGAATGGCCAGTAGGGTGGCTGGCAGAGAGGGGTGGCAAGTGAGTGCTTGAGCAGCAGAGTGAGCAAGGTATCTCTTTACCCTGCCCAGGGAGGCGGTGAACTCTGCAGATGCACGTCTGAACTCTGGGTCTGCACTGACCAAGGACAGCAACTTTGAGTGGGGTGCAGAGAAGGGTTGGGCAAGTGAAGGGGACTTTTGGGTTGCTGGATTTAAGAACCTGAGGGGAAAAGGACACTGCCCAACCTGCTTTGGGGTGGGTCTTTTACTCATGGTTTATGTTTATGAACCGTTTATGGTATTTTCCCAAATTAATGCCAAATTACTTCCCTCCTTTTATAAAAAGTTTATTTTCTACATTCAGACTCTATGCTTGCAAGTGGGGAAGTACTGCCTAGCAGAGGCGCCTGGGGTGGTGTGTAAATTTCCCAGGTTACTAGGTGGGGGCTTGAATTCTGTGTTGAATCAATGGAAAGGAACCCAGGGATGCCCAGACGATGGGCCTGGGGCAAAGCAATTTTGGGGTCCCTTCCATAAAAAAAAGTTGCAATACTATAGAATATTATATTCTCGTGGGTGCCCTGGGCCCCAGGGCAAATTGCCCCACTCTCCTCCTGGGCGGCCCTGGGAAAAATAAACATTGAAAAACCTTCCACATCTTGGCACAAATCCAGTTTTGAGAACTTCTTTTCAAGTCACCCTTACAAGGTATTACTAATTCTCAGCATCAGCTAGTGCTAGAAGGCACTAAAGCTCGTTAAAAGGGTTGGACAAATATTTTCTGTCAAAACTTTTTTTGGATCAAAAACTAGGGGTTTTTAAAAAGCAGAAAAAATCACAAACAATGTCTTCATCTTCAAAAATTTTTTTTTTAAATTGAAAGCTGAAATTAGTCTGCAAACTGAACATGGTTGGGGTTTCGAAGGTGTGGCAAATATGCTGGTTTTTGTGTGACTGTTTAAAGAAACAAAAAAAAATTCCTTTAAAAAATCAAAATTTATTGAACAACCTCAGCTTGTGACCAAACATCTGAGCGTCCATCCAGCAGAGATTTTTGTCGCAGGTTTCTGATACTCTGCTGGCTTCCTTGACTCACATCTGTATCATAACTTTGGGTTCATTAAGGTTAGAACAAATAAGAACAGCGCATACTGGTCAGACAAAAGGTCCAATCCAGCCCAGTATCCTGTCTGCTGACACTGGCCAATGCCCAAGTGCCCCAGAAGTACCCCCTAAGAGAGGGATCACAGTGATCGCTCTCTGCCATCATCTCCCACCCTCTGAACAAACAGAGCTAGGGACACCATTCCTACCATCCTGGTAAATAGCCATTAATGGACTTTAATGTTCATGAAATTTATCTGCTTCCCTAGAAACTCGGCTCCCATGGGGGTCCCTCAAAACGAGACAGTTACTGGTGGGTTTGTCGTTAGTATAGATATGTACATTACACCACAAACTGAGCATTTTGAGCTGTCCGATCTGGGATGAGCCTACGTTGTGAATGAAATGCTCAAAATACCAGCTGCATGTGAATGGACATGGTGCCTACAATTAAACTCCTCTTGAGAGCCTTGGGGAAGAGGGGAGCGGGGGCTCCCTTGTAGGTTGGAAGGAGGTTAGGTGTGTAGGATATTGCCTTTCGTTCAGGGGATTCTCCCCCATGGAAAAGAAAACAGCTGGCTCTTTTGTTAAATAGCGGTCTGCAAGCCTCAAAATGCTGAATGACTCTTTAGGGTAGGGAAGGCTGTGCCTCCCAAACAGCCGGCCGACCCCTATATGACCCCCCACGATGCTCCAATTCATGCCCACCTCAGAATCCGCCTAACCCTCCTGCTCCTTGTCCCTCACCTCCCCCCGATCCCCCAACCACAGCCTGGGACCCATGCCCGCAACCAACCCCCCCTGCTCCCTTCCCCCTGACTGCCAAACCCTACCACCACCCACACTGAGTCTGACAGAGACCCAGAATGCCATGATCCAACCCCTCCTGTTCCCATCCCCTCCACTGCCCCAAGACTCTCGCCCCTCCCTTCCCTGACTGTCCGGGTCAGGATCCCCGCGCTGTTATCGAAGCCACCCCGGCCCCTTACTATGTCGCTTTTCCCCTTCCGCCCCCTCATCTCTGGATGCCCAGCAATGCCTGCGGTCTGGATGGCCCTGGACAGCACTGCAGCCTGTGACTCCCAGCCGGACCTGAGCTCCCGCTGCTTCGCTGCAACTCACAGCCCACCCACCCCTTACCCACGTGGGCCTCTGAGGGGGAGAGCTCAGGCCCCGGTCTGGAGCCATGCCACCTTAGCTTGTCCAGGGCCACGCCTGACATGGACGCTGAGTGCCAGGGGATGGGGGAAAGGCAGAGGCAGAGGTGGCGTAGCCAGTTCTAACATCAGGGGGAGCAAACACATAAAAAAGGCACCACCGACATATCAAATTACTATTACATACTTTTAAATTGTGATAACATATTATTTGTACTTAAAATAAAAAACACAAGAATGATCACCCATGGAAGGGTTTGCAAAACAAGCCAGCATTTCACAGGAGAACTTTAGATATAGCGTAATCTAGAAAATAATCTAAAGTATAATGACAGAATACAGTAGTTTATAACTGTCACAGGTTTAAAAAAAAAATACGGGCATTTTTTCCAGTTACTGATTTCATTTACAATCATCAATGAATGCACTTTATTTATAATAGATCGTAATACTAAAGCACCAAATGACAAATACACAGTTTTATGACTTGGTGAGCAAAGATCTCATAGCTCTTCAGGGTTGGACAAAGCAGTAATTTCCTTAAGAGCTTTATCATGGAGTTTTTTTTTAAACAAAAGACATCTCTACACACAGGTTGGCAAAGTCTTAACATTTTTTGAAACCACTGAGTCTGCAAGTTAGGGTTTTCAACAATTTAACTGTACAACACACCACCACCACCACCAACAACAAAAAACCTCTCCTGATTTCCCTATCACCACTAACAGAATGAAATCTAGACATCCGTAAATAGCTAGTTTCTAACATGTTCTCAAACTCAGATCAAGAGAAAATGCAGCTTTGCATTTGAGATACTATATACTACAGTACAATTTGCACTGCCTCATCTACACTGACATCAGGAGAGGAAAAGAGGACAAGACTGTCCTTAGCATATTAGATTTAAAAAAAAGGCGAAGCACCCACCCACTATCAAATGTAACAAGAAGGGAGAATAGTAGCCTTGGGCCAGAAAGAAGAGCAATGAACCCTCCTGTACCCACAACTGATACCTGAAAAGCATCAGTCACTCTGCAGATCAAAGAAAGAGCAGCCGGTATTCAGACAGATAGGATCCTTAGACCATATAGGAGAAGTGCGTTTCTAAGTAAACTGTAGCAAACTTCCCAATAGAGTTTTCTTATGGATTTATTATTAAACAAAAATTAAGATTAGGAATCGGATTAAATTATGTATAAATTTCAGGTTTAGTTAACTGTGGAACTATTGCAGCTACTTTTTATTTTACTCTGCCTTCATAAAAAGCTACAGGTTATAACAGATCATTACAAGACTAAAGTACATGCTTTCAAGTATAATTAGGAACCTGGGCCAACCCAAGATGAAAACTACACATGGAAGAGTCTACAACCAGGTATTTGAGGCAATCCGCTTGTCAAATGGAATCCTCACCCAAAATGTGAGGAAGGAGAAGAGTAGACCCTGCTACTTTTGAGCAATAATTCAGTCAGCAGCGACCAAGAAGACCAAGCACCATTCATCATTCTGGTTTTGGATAAAACAACCTGATCTTGCCTACATCATAGAACCTTCTCCCTCCAAGCAACACCCACTACACCCTTTAGTAATAAAGGAACCATTGCACAAGTTCTGAATCAGTAGCCTTCTTCCCAATTTAGTTTTAACAAAAAGCTGGACGCAAGTAGCTAGTGGGAGATAACAGTGCAAACTATTTATGTATGCGGTGGGGGAAAAGTGTGCTAGTAATGTCCTGGATATGCGGTCTGTTTAAGTGTTATTGCTTTAATGTGCTAAACGCAAACACTGTAATAAGAGTATTATGTCCGCAATGTACTGTAGCTGTGTTTGAACTTACTGTAATACTAAGAAGAGTGGTGCATGGTGAAAAGTGTTTAAAAGCTACACACAGCAGTGATATTCCCAAAGCCAGCCAGGCGTAGGGCTGCGGGTGGGGAAGGGGAGTGCATCTAGGTAATAAGTTAACATCATCTGCATACAAAACAGGAACTTTTCCACAGTTCATTGCATTTGAAGTGTGATTATTATATTTTGTCCTACAACACCATTACTATGGCACAAGGTCAATTAATTCGCCCTCCACAATATAAAAAGAGTGGACTAAGGAAGTATCCCACGATTTGGGTAGTTACACTGGAAAAGGGAGGTGTATTTCTGGCTGTGTAGACATACTGTGCAGCTGAAAACATTTAAAAAAAACACCTTCAAAACTAAAGCCAACCATCAAGAGTCCAGGCTCCAGATAGCACCGCAGCACAGTGCAACTCAGTGAATGCCCTCGTGGGGCATTCTGCAGCAGTCAGAGAAGAAAGCTGAGAACTGGAAAAGCAAGAGCAGCATGATAGAGTAACCCAGGACACGGCTCTGGGGATAGCACCAGTCAACTGGGGGGAGGAGGGGTTAAGAGCAGAAACAAGGTCTGAGAGCAACATCTTTCCCGAACTCCCTAGCCCCCTGCGAAAAGCTGGGCTCCCCTGCCTAAGGGAGAAGGGCTCCATCAGGGGAAATCCTTCTGCGACATAAACGCAGCAGTATCTGCTGGCCCAGGCTGGAGAGACAAAGGGAGGGTGCGCTAAGGGGTGGCACTGCTGTGCAGTGAAAATGGGGGCCCTCAGCCATTTCCTGACCCCCTCCGGATCACACACCTGTAAAAGCCTAGAAGGTAAATAAAAAAGGTGGCTACATAAAAGCTCTGGCCCAAAGT
>NC_133772.1:31759078-31778906 GCF_003597395.2 Chelonoidis abingdonii | reverse complement strand
AGCCTCGAGATAAAAACGGTCTGGACTAGAATGGTGCCACAAGAGGTGTTGGTTGGCACAAGCTGTGAGTGATTCGAAAAAATTGCGATTTCTGTTACAGAGCAGAATTATTGTGAGCTGTTTCATTATTAAGCAGTCAAAAACACCAACCGACAAGCACAAATATTGGCCCAGAACCATTCTAAAATCGCGAGAGAGCGCAACACGACAGGGTCAGACGTGGCAACGAAATATGCAGCTTTCAGGAAGATTCAAGAAAATAAAAATTTTATGACAGGAGTATGGACTGCCCCCTCCCTGTCCCCTGACTGTCCCCGGGTCAGGATTCCCCGCCTGTTATCGAAGCCCACCCCGGCCCCTTACTATGTCGCTTACCCCCGCCGCCCCCCTCTCCTGGAGCCTCAGCATGCTGCGTCCTGGAGTGGCCCTGGACAGCACTGCAGCAGTGTGACTCCAGCCGGACCTGAGCTCCCGCTGCTCCGCTGCAGCTCACAGCCCCATCCCCTTACCACGTGGCTCTGAGTGGGGAGGAGCTCAGGCCCCTCTGGAGCCATGCCACCTTAGCTGTGTCCAGGGCCACTCCTGGACATGGCACGCTGAGGTGCCAGGGGATGGGGGAAGGCAGAGGCAGAGTGGCGTAGCCAGGTTCTAACATCAGGGGGAGCAAACACATAAAAAAGGCACCACCTGACATATCAAATTACTAATTACATACTTTTAAATTTGTTATACATATTTATTTGTACTTAAAATAAAAACACAAGAATGATCCACCCATGGAAGGGTTTGCACAGCCAGCATTTCACAGGAGAACTTTAGATATACTTTAGATTCTAGAAAGTAAATCTAAAGTATAATGACAGAATACAGTAGTTTATAACTGTCACAGGTTAAAAAAAAATACTGGCCATTTTTTCCAGTTACTGATTTCATTTTAAAATCAATCAATGAAATGCACTTTATTTATAATAGATCGTAATACTAAAGCCACCAAATGACAAATACAAGTTTTATGACTTGGTGAGCAAAGATCTCATAGCTCTTCAGGGTTGGACAAAGCAGTAATTTCCCTTAAAGAAGCTTTATTCATGGAGTTTTTTTTTTAAACAAAAGACATCTCTACGACACAGGTTGGCAGTCTAACATTTTTGAAACACTGAGTACTGCAAGTTAGGGTTTTCAACCAATTTAAGCTGTACACACACACCACCACCACCACCAACAACAAAAAACCTCTTCCTGCTTTCCTATCACCACTACAGGAATGAAATCTAGACATCCCGTAAAATAGCTAGTTCTACATTGTTCTTCAAACCTCAGATCAGAGAAATGCAGCTTTGCATTTGAGATACTATATGACTGCAGTACATTTTGCACTGCCTGCATCTACACTGACATCAGGAGAGGAAAAGAGGACAAGACTGTCCTTAGCATATATGATTTAAAAAAAAAGGCGAGACGCACCCACCCACTATCAATGTAACAAGAAGGGAGAATAGTAGCTGGGGCCAAGAAAGAAGATGCAATGAAACCCTCCTGTACCCACAACTGATACCTGAAAAGCATCAGTCACTCTGCAGATCAAAGAAAGAGCAGCCGGTATTCAGACAGATAGGATCCTTATGACCTATATAGGAGAAGTGCGCTTTCTAAGTAAACTGTAGCACTTTCCCAATAGAGTTTTCTTATGGATTTATTTATTAAACAAAAATTAAGATTAGGAATCGGATTTAAATTATGTAAATTTTCAGGTTTAGTTAACTGTGGAACTATTGCAGCTACTTTTATTTTACTTCTGCCTTCATAAAAAGCTACAGAGTTATAACAGATCATTACAAAGACTAAAGTACATGCTTTCATATAATTAGGACTGGGCCACCCAAGATGAAAACTACACCATGGAAGAGTCCTACAACCAGGTATTTGAGGCCAATCCCTTTGTCAATGGAATCCTCACCCAAAATGTGAGGAAGGAGAAGAGTAGACCCTCTACCTTTTGACAATAATTCAAGGTCAGCCAGCGACCAAGAAGACCAGCACCATTCATATTCTGGTTTTGGATAAAACACCTGATCTTGCCTACATCATAGAACCCTTCCTCCCTCCAAGCATACACCCCACTACACCCTTTAGTAATAAAGGAACCATTGCACAAGTTCTGAATCAGTAGCCTTTCTTCCCAATTTAGTTTTAACAAAAAAAGCTGGAACGCAAGTAGCTATGGGAGATAACAGTGCAACTATTATGTATCGGTGGGGGAAAAGTGTGCTAGTAATGTCCTGGATATGCTGGTCTGTTAAGTGTTATTGCTTTTAATGTGCTAACGCAAACACTGTAATAGAGTATTAATGTCCCAATGTACTGTAGCTTGTTTGAACTTACTGTAATACTAGAAGTGGTGCATGTGAAAAGTGTCTTAAAAGCTGACACTACAGCAGTGATATTCCCAAGCCAGCATGCGTAGGGCTGCGGGTGGGAAAGGGGAGTGCATCTAGGTATAAGTAACATCTCTCATACCAAACAGGAACTTTTCCACAGTTCATTGCAATTTGGAAGTGTGATTATTATATTTTGTCATACAAACACCATTACATATGCACAAGGTCAATAATTCCCCTCCACATATATAAAAAGAGTGGACAAAAGGAAGTATCCCCACGATTTGGGGTATGTTTACACTGGAAAAGGGAGTTGTAATTTCTGGCTTGTGTAGACATACCTGTGCAGCTTGAAAACATTTAAAAAAACACCTTCAAAACTAAAGCCAACCTATCAAGAGTCCAGGCTCCAGATAGCACCCAGCACAGTGCAACTCAGTGATGCCCTCAGTGGGGCATCTCTGCAGCAGTCAGAGAAGAAAGCTGAGACTGGAAAAAGCAAGATGCAGCATGATAGAGTACCCAGGACACAGGCTCTGGGGATAGCACCAGTTCCCAACTGGGGGGAGGAGGGGTTAAGAGCAGAAACAAGGTCTGGAGAGCAACATCTTTCCCGAACTCTCCTAGCCCCCTGCAAAGCTGGGCTTCCCCTGCCTAAGGGAGGAAGGGCTCCATCAGGGGAACTCCTTCTGCTACATAAACTCAGCAGTATCTGCTGGGCCCCAGGCTGGGAGAGACAAGGGAGGGTGCTGCTAAGGGGTGGCACTGCTGTGGCAGTGACAAAGGGGGGCCCTCAGCCATTTTCCTGACCCCTCCTTCCGGGATCACACAGCCTGGTAAAAGCTAGAAGGTAAATAAAAAAAGGTGCTACATAAAAGCTCTGGCCCAAAGTTCCAGCCCATGTGGCCAGCACACACTGAGCAGAGCCCAGCTGGTGCTATAGGCCAGGGGTTCTCAAACTAGGGGTCAGAACCCCTCAGGGGGTCATGAGGTTACTATATGGGGGGGAGGGTTGTGATCCGTTAGCCTCCACTCCAAACCCCGCTTTGCATCCAGCATTTATAATGGGGTTAAATATATTTTAAAAAGTGTTTTTAATTTATAAGGGGGGTGGCACTCAGAGGCTTGCTATGTGATAGGGGTCACCAGTACAAAAGTTTGAGAACCACTGCTATAGGCTAAGGTCTGACTCAGCAGATCCAGGGTTCGTGTTGATGGACAGAGCTCACCCATGTCTCTGCTTGGAGGCCACACAGCCCCACTCCTGCTACCAATCCTTGGAATCCAGCCAGGGAGGCAGCTGCCAGTGGGTCCAGTTGCAGGGCTGGGACTGTCCCCATGACCAATCCCCTCCAGGCAGTTCCATGTACAGGCTCAGTTCCCCAGCAGTACAGCAGAGTGGACTGTCCTGCACAGGTACACAGATCAGGCTCTCCCGCAGCTGCATTGTCAATTATCCAACCCCCCATGTTCCTTGACCCCCCCCCGCGGGATCCCTGCCCCATCCACTCCCTTCCCTGTCCCCTGATTGCCCCCCCACCCCATCCAATCCCTCCTCTCATTCCTGATGGCCCCCTGGGACCCCTGCCCCATCCAACCACCCCTTCTCCCTGTCCCCTGACCGCCCTTGGAACCCCTGCCTCTGACTTACCCCCGCCACCCCATCCAACCCCTCTTCTTATTCCTATGCCCCCCTGGGATCCCTGCCCCATCCAACCACCTCTTCTCCCTGTCCCCTGACCAGCCCTGGAACCCCTGCCCCTGACTGCCTTCCGCCGCCCCATCCAACCCCCACTCTCATTCCTGACTGCCCCCCCGGGACCCCTGCCCCCATTCAACCCTCCCTGATGCTCCCTGCCCACTTACCACGCTGCCTGGAGGTGGCTGATGGTGCTACAGCCACGAGGTTATGCTGGAGCTGGGCAACGTTGTCACGTGCAGCGCCTGAAGCACCGGGTCAGGCTGAGCTCACAGCCCCCCACTTCCTGCCAATCAGCTGTTCGCACGGGAAGCCTGGGAGGGCTCAGAACCAAGTGGCGGCTTCGCACTCAGGCCCAGTGAGGCAGAGGCGGAGGGTGGGTGAGCTGGGGCAGGGAGCAGCTCCCCTGCGCCCCTGCCCTGGGTTACCTGTTGTGGCGCGGGCGGCCCCCCTGCCCCAGCTCACTTCGGCTCCATCTCCGCCTTGCTGGACCTGAGTGTGAAGCCACCGCACCGCTTCTTTGCCCTCCCAGGCTTTCCGCATGAACAGCTGATTCGTGGGAAGCTGGGGGGATGGGGAGAAGTGGGGCAGAGTGTTCAGGGGAGGAAGCAGAGGCAGAGAAGAGGTGAGCTGGGGCCAGGGGAAGGGGCGAGACCCACCAAATTTTCCTTGAGAGCACCCACAAAGTCGGTGCCTAAGGCACCACTTTTGGATAATGTGCTCACGGGGAGCAGCCGCTCCCCCTGCTGTCCCCCTAGCTACACTACTAGGCGGGGGCAGGGCCAGAGCCTCAGCCATTCTCGTGGGGCCCCCATTCTCGTGATGGCCCCTCACTCCAGCCCTTGACTCTGGGAGCCAGCCCCACCCTGCTCCGCTTGGAGACCCCCACCCCTGGGCTGCTCCCACACGGACTCTGGTGTGTGAGCTGCTCCCAGCTCCGGGAGTGAGCACTTTGGGCAGCCGCTGCTTGGACTGTGCAACTGAATGTCACTAGCCGATATCTCCGGTCCCAGACACACCCCTGGGAACCTCCGTCCTGCAGTGCCCAGTTCTGCTGCTGGATGCTGCAAGCATCTGTGAGTGTCAGGGGGACTCACGTGGCTCAGGCCTGATGCCTTGGTTAACCGACATGTGCCGGGTGTTACTAGTCCCCCCATCCTCCTCCCTTCCCCGGTGTCTCCCCTCACCTGCCCTGGGGGAGCCTTCAGCCTCCATGTGCTCATGCTCCACTGTGTGGCTGCTGCTGGCCCCGCGGGAGCAGGTGGAGCTGCTGGTGCTGAAGTCGGGTCACTCATCTCCTGCTCTGGGCAGGCTGGGGGCTCTCCAGGGGCCAGGCAGGGGGACAGCCACTGGTGGGCCCTGGGGCTGGGCTCCTGCACTCAGCCAACAGGGACCTGAGTCTCCTCCCTGTTAACTCAGTGAGAACCCTAAGCTCAGCCCATCCGTGTGGAGACTCTTCGGGCTGGGAGCTGAGCAAGGGAACAGACGGGCAGACGACAGCATCAGTCCCCATAGGAGATCATTCTGGGGGAGATCACCATCAGCACACGATTCCCATGCCACCTCTTTGCGAGGTCCTCTCACAAGGACAGCTGGTGAACAGCCCCACCTTCGTCAGGAAGACGAGCAGCAGAGAGAAATGGGACAAGAAAAGAGAAAAGAAAGGACAAGAGGAAGGGAGGTAAAGGCAAGCGAAAAAGGACAAATTCCAAACACCCCAGTGAATCATAGATTCCAAAGCCAGAAAGATCCAATCTGATTATCTCGTCTTACCTTCTGTATTACACGGGCTGTGGAACTTCTCTCAGAAAAATTCCTGTCTGAATTAGAGCAGATTTTTTAGAAAAACATCCCATCTTGATTTTAAAAATGCCAGTTATAGAGGATCCATCACAACCCTGAGTACATATTTCCAAACCCTGTCAGTTAAAAATGTTCCCCTTATTTCCAGTCTGAATTTGTCTAGCTTCAACTTGCAGCCATTGGATCTTCTTATCCCTGTGTCTGCTAAAGTGACGAGCCCATTAGCCAATATTTGTTCCCTTATGCTCATCACTTAACCTTCTCTTTGTTCAGCTAAATAGATTGAGCTCCTTGAGTCTATCATTAGCAGGCATGTTTTCTAATCCTTTAATCATTCTTGTGGCTCTTCTCTGAACCTTCTCCAATTTATTGGCATCCATCTCAAATTGTGGACACCAGAACTGGACACAATATTCCAGCAGTGACCACACCAGAGCCAAATACACCTCTCCACTTCTAGCTGAGATTCTGCTGCGTATGCATCCAAAGATCACATCTGCCACTTCAGCCAAAGTGTCCTGCTGGGAGCTCCTGGTCAGCTGATTAGCAAACATGACCCCAAGTCATTTTCAGGGTCGCTGCTTCCCAGAATAGAGCCCCCCATCTTGCACAAAATGCCTAGATGTTTTGTTCCTGGGGGTGTAACTTTACATTTGGACAAACTAACAGGTATGTTGCTTGTGCTCAGCTTCCCAAGCAATCCAGATGGCTCTATATCGATGACGTGTCCTGTTTGTTATTTACCACTCCGCCGAACTGTCTGTCATCTGCAGATTTTATCAGTGATGATTTTATATTTGCTTCCAAGTCACTGATCAAAATGTTAAACAGTGTAGGGCCAAGAACCGATCCCTGCAGGACCCTACTAGAAAGACACCTGCCCGATAATGATTCTTCATTTACAATTACATTCTGAGATCCATTAGTTAACCAGTTATTATGGGGTGGATTCCTAGGTGGGACATTTTCCTGCCAACCTACCTTGTGTTTTGCAAGTCCAGCACTCCGTGGAAATGTTTGGATCAGACTGAAATGTTACAACCCTCACTGAGAATCTTACCTTCTCCACAGGGGGTGTCTGCATTCTACAGAATCAAGCTGGAAAGGAGAAAACTCCCACAGAAACTCCTCCTTAGCACTCAGGTGCGTGAACACAAATCCCCCAGGAGAGAGGACAGAAGGAGGCTTGCTGCAGCAAGGCTCCAGGGATCTCTGAGGTTCCCCCTGCCCTGGCCCCGTACTGCATGTCTGATATCAAGGGAGTTCTGTGAGGTCACAGCCGCCTCCCCACCTTTGCCCAATAGGCTGAGTTCCTGCTGAAGGCTCTTGTGAAGTTACTGCCACGCCCACCTCTCCCTCGCAGGGCTGGTGTCTACCCCTGGCCAGCCTGTTTGGGTGTCTCAGCTGCACCCCCAAATCACCGCACTTGCTCACTAGTGATTGGAAGGAAGAAGCAGGAGAAACAGTAAAACAGCAGGATCTGTTCCTTCTCTCCCACACTTCATAGATTCAGAGATTTGTAGGCCTGACGTGGCCACCATTTCATCTCCTAATCTGACCTGTGTTTCGCAGGCCAGGAAGTTTCACACACTTCCCCCCATATTAAGCCCAATAGCTTGTGTTTCACTAAAACACACTTCCCAGACATACACTCAGCTGTGATGTGAGGACATCAGGAAACAGAGAATCCAGCACTTCCCTTAGGAATTCGTTCCAGTGATTAATCACCTTCACTGTTAAAAATTGGTGCCCGGCTTCTCATTTGAATGTCTCTGGCTTCAGCTGGCAGCCATTGGTTCTTGTTCTGCCTTTCGCGGCTAGATTGAAGAGCACTTTGGGGCTCGTTATTTTCTCTCCAGGAAGGTACTTCTCCAGCATAATCAGATCACCTCTCAATCTTCTTCCACAGCGAAATGAGATTGAGCCCCTGAAATATCTCACTTCAAGTCACATTCTCGAGCTCTCATATGATTTTTATGGCTCTTTTATGCCCCTCCTCCAATTTTTCAACGTCCTTTTTACAAGACCAGAACTGTACAGAGTATTCCAGTCCCAGTCTCACCAGCGCTGCAGGGAGCTGGAGATGCAGCAGCTACTGGTGGCTGCTGTGTACTCATCTGGGGGGAGATACTGGCTAGACAGGGACGTGGCTGAGAGTTTGGTTACACTTGCAGCTGTACAGCGCTGGGAGTTAAAGCTGTCTTCGTACAGCTGTGTAGGGAAAGCGCTGCAGTGTGGCCACACTGACAGCTACCAGTGCTGCAGTGTAGCCACATTTGCAGCATTTGAGCACTGTTGGGAGTGGTGCATCATGTGCAGCTATCCCTGCATTCAAGTGGCTGCAACGTGCTTTTTAAAAAAGGAGGGTAGGGTGGAGCGTGACAGGGAGCGTGGGGGAGACAGAGAGAGTGGATTTTTGGAGCTGACACTGTGTCAGGTCCCTGCCTTGCAAGTTCCGACCCCTTCCCCCTCCCCTCTCTCATTCACTAAATGCAAATAGCCTTCTTTGTTTTTTTCCTCACAGATCAGATAAGCAGCTGCTCCGAAATGGACCCGTCGCCTCCCGTCCTTTGTGCTGCTTCTCTCCTCAAGCAAACACTAGCTTTGGACATTCCAAAGGGATCTCCCTGCCTGCCTCTGCTCATTCACTGCAAACAGTAGCTGTGTTTGTGTTTTAGATAAGCAGCTCCGGGAGACCCGAGTTCACAACAAAACAAAGGGTGTTATCTTTAATTAAAAGCATTATGGGAAGGTTCCAGAGGTCAGTTACAGTGTAGTAAGATTAATCACTGATTACACGGGCACCCCAGCGCTGCAACAGCAGTGCTGTTCTCTTTATTCCTCTCATCGAGGTGGAGTACAACCAGTGCTGTAGCCAGGGAGATATAGCACTGTATGTGCCTTGCCAGTGTGGACGGGGAGTAAGTTACAGCGCTGTAAAGCCACCACCAGTGCTGCAACTCTCCAGTGTAGCCAAGCCCTGAGTTTCCCATTCACAACATGAGCCGGAAAGATGTAGGAAGTTACAGTTAATGGTATAGCACCGAATCAGATCTCAGTGATCCCGTGGAGCTGGTGGTAGCAGGTGATGGGCCTGGCTCAGTGTCCCTGCTCTCAGCCCCACACCCAGCTGGACACTCAGGAGATCTCGGCACTCAGAGCCAGGCTCTGCCCTGATCCCTGGGCCCAGCAGAGGGGACACCTGCCTGGGGAGTGGGGATGGAGTCACTGGGGGGTAAGGAGCAGCTGCTGGAGATTTGGGGCTGAGGGATGGGGGATTCCTTGAAAACAGCCACAAAACAGCTGCAGTGGGGAGGACACCAAGGATTCCTGGGCAGCTGAAATAGGGTGAGTAAGAAAACAGATGGGACATCAGGCAGCAGTTCCATGCAGCCCGGAGCGCTCCCGGCGGAAACGGCTGGTAGACTTTGGAGGAAGGCTGCCCAGCCCCTGGAGAGAGACACCAGCAGCCAGCGAGGTAACAACCGGCACCAGAAATGAAGGGCCCCAGGAAGTGAGGAGCCATGGATAGGGACCCAGGTGGCTGAGCTGCATCATCAGAAGGGTGCCAGGCGCAGAGCTGGCACGGAGAAAGTCCCGTTCAGAAGGGATAGAGATGGCATGGAGGACTAGCTGTCTTGATTTGAGCTGGAACTCAGAACTAGAGTGACCAGATAGCAAGGGTGGAATGCTCAAAGCCAGGCTCTGCCCTGGGCCCAGCAGAGAAGACACCTGGTCGGGGAATAGGGCTGGAGTCACTGGGGGTTCCCCAGCCAGGGGGGAGTAGCAGCTACTGGAGATATGGGGCTGAGGGATGTGAGATCCCTTCCCCCCGGGGGAGCTGCAGAGCAGGGAGCTTTTCCCAGGGGGATGCTGCCCTCAGCTCTGGGGACACACAGAGGAGTCAGGCCAGCCAGCACCATCCCCAGTACTGAATTCCCTTCCCACTAGCCTGGACAACTGTATATTCCTGGGGGAATTCTGCGCCAAAATTTTTAAAAATTCTGCACAAAAAAATTAAAAATTCTGCATATAATAATTGAAAATTCTGCAAATTCTGCAAATTTTATTTGTCAAGATAACAATATAATCATGCCAGTTTCAATTATTATGGTTATTTATTGCAAAATATCTGTCAGACAAAAAAAAACAACCACATTCTGGTAATTTAAAAAAAATAGTTTCCTCACTAGGCACATTAACAGAGAAGTTTGAATAATTCATTTAAATCACACAACATAACTGTGTTTCCTGCATCTGTCAGAAGCAGTGCAAAGGCTTGGGGGAGTTACGGGTAATGGAGGAGCTGATGGAGAGGGGAGGAGCCTGGGAGTGAACCTGGAAGGGGTTGGGTGTGGGTGGGAGGTTTTTTTTGGGGGGGAGGGGGGATTGTTAGGGATCTGGGAAGCCTCGCCCTTGCAGACCCTGGCTGACCTCAAGCCTCTCCCATTCAGTCAGGGACA
The DNA here is from genome assembly GCF_003597395.2 of Chelonoidis abingdonii. Classification (NCBI taxonomy): domain Eukaryota; kingdom Metazoa; phylum Chordata; order Testudines; family Testudinidae; genus Chelonoidis; species Chelonoidis abingdonii. Next base: position 31,768,563 of record NC_133772.1, on the reverse strand, counting down.
TCAGCCCCTGTCCCTGCAACCCCCCATCCCCATGGGTCTCTGCAGCCCCCTTCCCCATCCCCTGACTCAATGCTGTCACCCCACTAGCTCCTGAGCCCCAGTCTGTTACCCCTCCAGCAGCCCTGGTGCCCCACTCTGCCCTAACTGGGCTCTGCGGGCAGGTGCTGTGATAAACTTCTGCTCCTGGGGGATTCTGCAGCACAGGGCAGGCAGGGAATTTATTTCCCTGCACAAAGAACAGGAGTACTTGTGGCACCTTAGAGACTAACACATTTATTTCAGCATAAGCTTTCGTGAGCTACAGCTTACTTCTCTGGATGTAAAGAATGGAACATCCGAAGAAGTGAGCTGTAGCCCACAAAAGCTTATGCTGAAATAAATTTGTTAGTCTCTAAGGTGCCACAAGTACTCCTGTTCTTTTGCGGATACAGACTAACATGGCTGCTACTCTATTTCCCCACAGAAAATACATTCTGCCCCAGAAGTGCTGAAGTTCCACCTTTTGCCCACCAGGGCCCGCTGTGGCACCAGAACAGCGGGCTGAGTTTATGCTGCTGGATATTCTGGCACCACAGGGGCCTCTGGTGGGGAAAAGGCAGAACTGCAGCACGTTTTGGGCAGAATGTATTTTCTGCTGGTAAAAAACAAATTTATGCGGGGGAGATGAATTCTACAGATGCGCAGTGTCCGCAGACGTGCAGAATTCCTCCAGGAGTAACTCTGTGTGTGTGTGTGTGTGTGTGTGTGTGTCCCTGCCGCCCCCTGCTGGAGGGGCTGGGCCCTGCTCTGCGTGTCAATCACATGGGGCCTGTGCCCTAGTGCAGTGGTTTTCAAAGTTTGGGTCCTGGAATGCCGGGCATCAGGTCGCCTTGCTCAGCACCCAGGGACCCTGGCAGCCAGTCAGTAAAAACTAGTAGTAAAACTACCAATAAAACTAGTAGCAGATCCCGATGCAGCAGCAGGTCTGGCTCGTAAGTGGGGGAGCCATGGGGCTCCGCGGGCTGACCCCGCCTCGAGCGCTGGCTCCACAGTCCCTTTCGCTGTGAACTGGCCAATAGGAGCTCTGGGGGTGGTGCCTGCAGGCAAGAGCCACGAGGAGCCACTTGCGCGTCTCTGCCTAGGATCCAGACCTGCTGGCCGCTTCTGGGGTGCAGTGCGGTCTGCAGTGCCAGGACAGGTGGGAAGCCTGCCTCTGCATCTCGGCTGCATCGCTGACCAGGAGCTGCTGGAGGTAAACCTGCAACCCAACCCCACACCTCAATCCCCCACCCCAGCCAATTCAATTAAGGGGGAAGTTAGCACTGACCTCCCACTTGGTAAGGCACCTCCTATCTTTTCATGTGCTGTATATTTATACCTGCTTACTGTATTTTCCACTCCATGCATCTGATTAAGTGGGTTTTAGCCCACGAAAGCTTATGCCCAAATAAATTTGTTAGTCTCTAAGGTGCCACAAGGACTCCTCATTTTTTTTGCTTATACAGACTAACACAGCTACCCCTCAGTTTTCCCTGTGTGGTGCTTATTTAACAAGGTGGTGGGAGAGGGGGTTTGAACATAACATCATAACATAAGAACATAAGAACGGCCATACTGGGTCAGTCCAAAGGTCCATCTAGCCCAGCATCCTTTCTACTGACATTGGCCAATGCCAGGTGCCCCAGAGGGAGTGACCCAAACAGGTAATGATCAAGTGATCTCTCTCCTGCCATCCTTCTCCACCCTCTGACAAACAGAGGCTAGGGACACCATTCCTTACCCATCGTGGCTAATAGCCATTAATGGACTTCACCACCATGAATTTATCCAGTTCTTTTTTAAATGCTGTTATAATTCTAGCCTTAACAACCTCCTCCGGCAAGGAGTTCCACAAGTTGACTGTGCACTGTGTGAAGAAGAACTTCCTTTTATTTGTTTTAAACCTGCTGCCCATTAATTTCATTTGGTGACCCCTAATACTTGTATTATGGGAACAAGTAAATAACTTTTTCTTATCCACTTTCTCCACACCACTCATGATTTTATAGACCTCTATTCATATCCCCTGTCATAAACAGATGGTTAAGGGTTAATGTCTCTTTTACTTGTAAATGGTTAAGAAGCTCAGTGAACCTGGCTGACACCTGACCCAGAGGACCAATGGGGGACAAGATACTTTCAAAATCTTGGTGGAGGGAAGTCTTTGTTTGTGTTGTTTGTTTTGGTTCGTTGTTCGCTCTTGGGGCTAAGAGGGAACCAGACGTACACCCAGACTTTCCCAATCTTTCTGAAATCAGTCTTTCATGTTTTCAAAATTGTAAGTATAAGCCAGGCAAGGAGATTAGTCTTATGTTTGTTTTCTTTTGAACTTGTAAATGTTTTTCTCTTTTGCTGGAAGGATTTTTAACCCTTGTTGCTGTAACTTTGTATCTAAGGCTGTGGGCGGGGGAGGTCCCTCTAGTCTAATAATCTGAATACCCTGTAAAGCATTTTCCATCCTGATTTTACAGAGATATTTACCTTTTATTTCTTTAATTAAAAGCTTCTTTTTTAAGAACATGATTGATTTTTCCTTGTTTTAGAATCCAAGGATTGAGTCTAAACTCACCAGGGATTGGTGGGGGGAAAAGGATGGGGGGAGGGTTAATTCCTCATTTGTTTAAGATCCAAGGACTTTGAATTGGTGTGAAGCTTTCCAAGGCAATCTAGGAGGGGAAAGTCTGGGGGGGGAAAGGAGGGATGGTTTTATTTCTCCTTGTTTTAAGACCCAAGGGGTTTGGGTCTTGCGTTCCCACGGAAGGCTTTGGGGGAACAGAAGTGTGCCAAACACTATATTTTTGGCTGGTGGCAGCGTACCAAATTTTAAGCTAGTAATTAAGCTTAAAAGTAATCATGCAGGTCCCCACTTTTTGGAACGCTAAAGTTCCAAAAGTGGGGAAAAAACCTTGACACCCCGCTTAGTCTCCTCTTTTCCAAGCTGACAATCACAGCCTCTTTTAATTTTCCTCAGATGGGACCTGTTCCAAACCCTTAATCATTTTACTGCCCTTCTCTGAACCTTTTCTAGTGCAGTAATATCTATCTTTTTTGAGGTGAGGAGACCACATCTGTACGCAGTATTCGAGATGTGGGCGTACCATGGATTTAATATAAGGGCATAAATATATTCCTCTGTCTTATGCTGTAATCCCCCCCCTTTTTTTTTTTTTGCTGGTGCAAAGGGCCAGATGTGACCTTGCCTAGCAGCCTGGACGCTGGACAATGCCTGGACATGGTGGAACCTAGCAAGTGATGACCTGGAGGCCCAGCCCATGTTGGGAGTGGCTGGTTCTGGCTAGTGGGAGGACAGAAGAGAAGAGATGGCCCCGGTAATGGGTTTGCCTGGGACTGAAGACACAGGACGGAGGAGGGGCTGGGGGGAGGTGATATTGGACGATCGGGTGGAAGCAGCTCGCTCTGGGCTGGGGACAAAGAGCAGCCAGAGCCCACCTGGACTGGGACAGACCCAGCTGGACAGTGTTGGTCTCCCAGGGGCCGTACGAAGCTGAGAGAACCTGGGGCCTGGGAGTCCGAGACAGGGGGTCAGAGGGTACATGAGATCGGGTTAGGGGGCAGTGGTTTGATAGGAGATGAGAGGAGTGGGGGCTGGAGAGGAGATGGGAGGGCTGGTGGACGGTGGGCGAGGGATGGAGGGGAGATATGACAGGCGGGGGATGGAGCAGAGACAGGATGGGCACAGGGGTGAGGGGCTCCCATCTCACAGAGTCAGGGTTGTTAGATGGGGTGTGGGGGGCGGGATCTGATTTCCCGCCAAAACTCCATCAGAGCTGGGGCACCTCTGGCCACCTGGAGGGGGAGCGAGGGCAGGTGATGCTCCCCAACCCCCCATGGCCATGGGGCAGATTCACCCTGAAACACTCCTGAGCAGGGAAACCAGGTGCCCCTCAACCATAGGGAGCAGTTTCTATTGTCCTCCCGCCACTGCCCTGCCCTCGCTCAGCTGCTGGCCCCTCAGCTTCAGCCCCCTGGCCCAGAGGTGAATGAGGATTTTGTGCGGCTCTGGGACAGAGCAAGTGGGGGGGCCTCCCCACCCCTTTCTCCTGCAGTCCCCCTCCTAGTGCTTCTGCCAGGGGAAATGGAGTGAGGACTCTGTTGGCCCAGTGGCTAATCTGCCATTGCCTTAGCTCCAATGTTCCCCCCATGTTCTCCCACCCCCTATTCCCCTGCCCCCCACTCTGCCCCTCCCATTTCCCTGAGAGCAGCCTGGTGCCAAGCCCACGGGGACACTGGGAGATGGCAGCCATCTTAACTGAGGGTGAGGGATGGGCATTTGAGGGGAACAGGGCAGGGGACGGGGGAGTGAGGTGGGATGTGGGGGAAGTGAGGAGGGACAGGCCAAGATGGGGGGAAGTTGTGAGGTGGCAGGCTGGGGGGATAGACTGGGGGTCAGGCCTGGGGGAGTCACTCTTTACGCAGCAAATGTGGGGCTGAGAGCAGCTATGGGGGGAGGCTCCTGGGCAGTTGGGGGCTGGCAGGTGAGCAGGGGGCTTCAGGATTCAGCCTTTGGGACCAGCCGGCTGGATTCCTGCAGCACCTTTACCGCTGTTCCCGAGTCGCAGTGCCGCCGGTGTTACCCAGCACTGGGTGAGAATGGACAGGCAATGGCAAAACCATCACACCCAGGTCCTGGCTCCCAGCCCCCTGCTCTACACTGGATCCCACTCCCCTCCCGGAGCCAGGAATGGAGCCCCCGACCCCTAGCTTTCTGCTGTCCTCTAGCCAATGGCATATAAAGAAAGCCTGTGTCACATCTCTCTCTAGGGGCCTGGCCACATAACCACTGACAGTGTCTCCTCCAGCTTGGAGGCAGGGTCTCTGCGGGGACATTAGAAGGTCCCTGGGTCTTTCCCGGCTGGTGACCCATTGGGGACCCGGGATGGAATTTCTCTTTCTCAGATTTTCTTTTGAACCTGGTTGATTTAATTCACACACTGAGAAAAGCCCCTTAGAACCAGGTGTTCCAGTATAAACCCATCATCATTGCTCAGCTATGGCGCAAGGGGCAGCAAACTCAGGCGTCCCCCATCGTGCCCGCTTCTCACATGGTGCCACGGCTCGTGTCACAGGTGGGCAGGTTGGCGGAGTTACAGGGAAGGCTGCAGAGACAAACCTTCCGGCACCAGGAAATGCCACAGTTACGGTTTCCTGAACGACCTTAACTCTGCCCCCTCATGCAGGTCCATTACTACACCAGCCTTTAATTCCATGCTTGTGTATTAATTTTCCCTATATGGGTCACCAACCGCTTGAACCCAGAATGAAAAGGGGATGGAATTTTTATGGAAATCGTGGTCAGTCAAAGATTGAAGAGCAGACCCCAGGGTTGCCTGGTTCCCAGTCCAGCGCACCTTTCACGTGCTCCCTGCTCTACCTCTCATACAAGGTGGCGTTTCTGGGAGTGATAACCTCAGCCAGGAGGGGGTCTGAGCTCAGGGCCCTGACGTCAGAGCCCCCGACACTGTGGTCCGTGAGGACAAGGTGCAGCTCAGGCCCCACCCAGCTTTCCTCCTGAAGGTAGTGTTGCTGTTTCCCATCAACCAGGATATCTTCCTCCCAGTGTTCTGTGCTAAGCCACACTCCAGCGGCAGGGAGCAGAGGCTCTGCTCTCTGGATGTCCGTATGGCGCTGGCTTTTTACATTGAATGAACAAAACCATTCAGAAAATCAGTCCAGTTATTCGTGGCAGGGGTGGACAGGATGAAAGGTCGCCGGTGTCGTCACAATGCATCTCATCATGGATCACATCCTCCTTTTGTGAGTGCTACAACTTGGCGGGGGTTCTCGCACCCCCAATCACTGCGCACTCCACTAGGGCATAGGCTTCGTGAGCAGCATTCCTGGCACAGGTTCCCGCTCAGGAAATCTGCAGGGCGGCGATGTGACCCTTCATCCACACTTTCACCGCACACTACGCAATTCCCCAGCAGGCCAGAGACGAGGCAGCCTTTGGATGAGCAGTGCTGCAATCAGTGCACGACGCCAACCTGACCACCTGAATTTGGGCTGGAGATCACCTGATTGGAATCAATGTGAACAAGCTCTCGAAGAAGAAAAAATGGTTACTCACGTTCTCATAAGTGGTGTTCTTCGAGAGGTGCTGTCCATGTCCGTTCCAATACCCACCCTTCCACCCTGCTGTAGGAGCAGCCAGCGAGAAGGAGCTGAGGGGGTCTCGGGTCGGCAGGGCTCTATAATGAGCGCCATGAACACGTGACTCCAGGGTGGGGGAGGTGGCAGGTTGACCCAATGGACACTGCTAGGGGAAGAATCTTCCGGTTCCTGTACATGTGCGCCCGCACACACTGGGTGGGAATGGACGTGAACAACACATCTCAAAGCACAACACTTACGAGAAGGTGAGTAACCGTTTTTTCTCATGAGACTCATCACAAAATCATGAGAGTCGGCAGTGCTGAAAATCACTTCAGTATTGACAGCCGGGGCAGTGAAATGTCATTCCCCTTATTGCAGGAGTGAGGGGCAGCAGGGCTCTGCTTAGTCTGTCCTGACCGAGAGGGCCCCTCATCTGAACTGGGCTCACTAAGCAGGGGGCTGAGATGCCAGATCCAAGTGGTGAGTGACAGAGGGTGGGGACAGGTGTCCCTGCCGAGTGGTGTGGGCTCTGCCTGAGAGCTACAGGCACCATCTGACCTGCCTCCCTCCCCTGTTTGCAGACACGGCTGATCAGGCTCCATTGAGTGACCTGTGTTTTGTTCAGTGACCACTAGAGCTGGAAAGGATGAGAATCAGGCGTAAGCGCTTGGGTCGTACCTGCAGCAGGACAGTGGGGAGACGGCCCAGCTGGCCCTAGCAGTGAGGTGCCCCCCCGGGAGCTGAAATCCCTGGGAGCTGGAGGGAGCCTCAAGATAGCGACTCGCCAAGGACCCAGTGGAGAGGCAGGTGGCAGCAGATGGTGATGGCGCAGGGCCAGTGGTGACAACACGGTGCAGCGAGCGGTGGCAGGATGAACGAAGTGAACTCCCACAAACGCACCTCCGAACTCGAGATCTCCGCTGACCAGGGACAGCAGCCATTAACGGGATGCGGGGGAGGGGAGCGGCATGTTAAAGGGACATTTAGTTGATGGACCTTCGGCCCACAAGAGCAGACACAGAGGTGAAGGACGCTGCCCAGCGCACTCTGGGGCAGGAGTTTTGCTCATGGTCAGATGTGGCGAATCATGGTTGGGGTGTGTCCCTAAATTAATGCCGGGTTCCTTTCCCCCTTGTATTCACAGGTCTCTCTGCTCTAGACAGACTCAGGGCTTGCGCGTGGGGCAGGGTCGTTTCTTACAGACACGCAGGGGGGCTGTTTCATTTTTCCAGATGACTGGACAGAGGCTCGAGCCGGGTCTGTGTTGTATTGGTAGGAGGAACTCCTGGATATTGAACCCGGCCCTGGTTGCTGCCGACTCCCTCTGGCAGAATATTACACATGATCACATATTAATGTTACCTACATGGGTCATCGGCAGGGTTTGAAACCAGAAAGTAACACGGGGGAGGATCTGCATGGAAATATTTACAGTGGTCAGATGAAGATTGAAGATCAGACTCTGTGGTTTCCGGGCTCCACCTTCCCCAGGGCTGCAGGGTACATTGAAGATGACCTTACCCCCTCCCCACAGAGACAGGGATAAGCTACAAACTAACTATATGACACCTGCCCAGGCTGATGGCCCCTGGGTATCCTGGATGTTGCAGGGACCTTGGTTTACTTTGACCACACTAGATTTGGAGGCAGATTAGAGACAACGTGTGAGGTGCTCAGGAAGAAGTGGGCCGGCAGCTCGGAGGGAGCTACAGCTGCAGCTACTAGCTCCTGCCTCTCGTCATACACCAGCAGCTCTGTGGAGCTCGTGGTAGCAAGTGAGGGGCAGGGCTCAGTGTCTCCGATCCCAGCCTCACATCCAGCTGGACCCTGGGGGACGGTCGGCAGCAATAGGGCAGTCAGAGACAGGCTCTGCCTGGAGCCCAGCAGATGGGACGCCCAGCTGGGGAGCTGGGACAGACTAATTGGGCATCCGATATCACCTGCCCCCAAGCCCAGTCTCTGTCCTTTGTCTTCTCTCCAGGTAAACGGGGTCACCTGGGCCTCCTCTCCCCTCTTCTGTCCTCAGGCCCCTCTGGCTGGAACCAGCTGATCAGGTCACTGGGTCCTTGTCCTCCCACTGGCCAGAACTAGCTGTGACTCCCGAGCTGGTCCTCCCAGTCACCAGGTCACCAGTTGGTGGGATATCCATTTTCCAGGACATTGGCCGGGGTCCCAAATTCTGTTGCAGGTCCTCTGTAACAACAAACTTCCTCTTCCATTGCCTCGTTAAACCAGTAACACCCAGGGAAACTGCTTCCCACTCTGTCAGCATGCAAATCATTTGAAAAACCAAGAAAAAAAAACAAGAAAATCCCCTACTTTGTCACACACGGCAGAGGGATGGGGAGAGCTCAGGGCCCTAAAAGGCAGCAGGGACTGTCAGGACACGGGGTGTCCTAGGGAAGAATTCCAGGTCCTACAAGGCACCTGGGGCCATCGGGACACGTGGCGCCCTAGGGGCTATGTGTTATATCCTTGGGGGCAGCTGGTTTAGGAAGAAATCACTTAAGGCCAGACAGCAGACAGCTAACAAAACTACCATTTATTTACACACACAGACTCATCTAACCGGCCGAGCAGGCTAGGCTATCCCCTAATAATCTAACTCAGTTGCCATGGGAACAAAAACCATGACAACCAAATACACAACATATTCCTCCCCCCCCCCCAATAAGAACATCCCCTAAATAAAACACACACTAGACTAGAGAAGGAGGTAGACTGCCTCCATTCCTGGCTAAACCCTGGGGATTATTTTGCCCCTTAACTATGGGTTCGCCCTAGCTAAAGATCCAGCCGATGAGGAGGCCTTCTGTCTCTAGGTGGATTATGGTGAACTCCTGGTGTTGTTGCACCAGAAAGTACCATGGGCTCAGGGTCCGCAGCACAAACAGGTGAGGAGGTGGCATCAGCTCGTGCTGGGCAAAGGGGTATCTCAGCCGCTGGCAGTAATGGAGAAGAACAGTCAGAAACAGGTGATTTGTGATTTGGTGTCTCACCAGAAGAGGTGAAGTCAGACCACTCAACTGCAGATGTGTCCTGAGGACTGGCATGACCTGGCAACAACTGAGCTACATGTCACCGCCAGGTAAGATTCTCTGGAGTCCAGACTGTGTAGGAAACAGGTCCTGTTTGAGTGATGATGGTAGCAGGGACCCATTTAGCTCTGCAAGTATAATTCCGAGCCACAACTGGCTGTCCCGGGCTAAAGGTTCGGTCTTTTGCTCTGGGTGCCCATCTGATGACTTGATATTGCTGCTGATGTTGCACAATTTGTCGGGGTTCAGAAGGTTTCAGCAGATCAAAGCAAGTGCGCAGCTGTCGTCCCATCATTAGAATGGCCGGGGATGCCT
>NC_133772.1:31748100-31758205 GCF_003597395.2 Chelonoidis abingdonii | reverse complement strand
TCTCTTACCTATATAGTCTGTTGCCACGTGCAGCCTGGTAAATAACAGGCCTGCATTTTCTTTTGCCCCTGCGAATACGTGGCAATCTACAGTGATGTGGTGTATCCCATTTGCCTTCACAAAATTTTGAAACTCCTGAAAGACGAACTGCGGTCCATTGTCGCTCACAAGTTGTTCTGGCAGACCGAAATGACTAAAGAGTCCCCGCTCTTCACACGGTGCCACGGCTCGTGTCGCAGGTGGGCAGGTTGGCAGAGTTACAGGGAAGGCTGCAGAGTCAAACCCTCCAGCACTAGGAAATGCCCCAGTTACAGTTTCCTGAATGACCCTAACTCTGCCCCCTCATGCAGGTCCATTACGATGCCAGCCTTTAATTGCATAATTACACATTAAAGTTACCTACATGGGTCGTCAGAATAGACCCAGAATGCAAAGGGGATGGAATATTTATGGAAATCCTGGTCAGTGGAAGATTGAAGACCAGACCCCGTGGTCGCCTTGCTCTCAGCCTGATGCACCTTCCACAAGGCTGCACGGTATGTTGAGGTGACCTGTCCCCCCTCTCCACAGAGACACAGAAAAGCTGGGAGCTGCATGACACCTGGTGAGGCTGACAGCCCCCGGGTTCCTTGTATTTTGCAAAGCCCTCTGCTTGCTTTGACCGCAGTAGATTTTGCCTGTAGATTAGAGACAACGTGTAATGGACGCAGGAAGAGACAAGACTTCGTCAATTTCCTATAGCTGGAGCCACCAGCTGAGTTTCTGATTTGGGTCTCGGTGAAGTTGGGCATCGGGGTGGTGGTGGCAGCGCTGAGGGTCCCCTCACTGCTCCCATCATGGCATCTGCTCTTATGATGCTCTTCCTTGGTGAGTATGGGAGACAGCCAGGGCTTGTGTCCATGTGGATGGTGGGGTTGGAATCTGAGACCAGGGTGCGTGTCCATGGGACAGGGGGGATCTGAGACCAGGGTGTTGTATTGAGTCACTCTAGGATCTGGTCCCTAACAACCCGTTTCCTTTCTAGGGTGCTGGCTGGCCAGGCAGAGCGGAGTGTCTGGACGTGAGTATCTATGGGGCAGGGGAAACTTTAGTGTTCAGGACGGGGAAGTGGGGGGAAGCGATTTCAGGCCTATTCATACCCACAGCAGCCCCATGGGCAGGGGCTTAGCACCCCCTTCCCCCCCACCCTCTTACCCTGGGTCCTGCCCCCAGGGAGTGCGGGGCTTCTCCGCCTCCTAGGCACTCTCCCCTGCTGAGCCCCCTCTCTGGCCGGGTTCACTGAGGCCCCTACAGGCAGGTTCCCTGGGCCCTGGGGCACAGTGCAGCCTTTTGGTTTAACCCCTTCCTGCCCGCACTGTAGCTGGGGGACAGGAGGTGGCTGGGTTATGTGGGTGGCCAGCAGCAGCCTGGGGGTGTTCACTGCCTTTCCACACTGTGCGGGCAGGAAGGGACAAGCTGCTTCCAGCCAAGGAGGAGAGGGGGAGAGATGAGCTCTGCAAAGACATGGGCCAGGTCATCCCTTCCCCCCAACTCTTTCCCGGTCTGTAACCTCTCCCTGTGGGGGGCACTAAGAATGCATTTGTCACCCCTCCCCATGTGAACCCTAAAGCCTCACAGATAAGAAGATAAATAAAAAGAATCCAGCTATGCAGTATTTCTTTTCAACAGGGGCTCAGTCAACGTGATGTGAATTTGAATGTTTGTACTGCGTAGTTCTGATTGATTGTCATTGAACTCGCTTGAATAGAGTAACTTTACCAGGTGTCTCATATTCAGCAGAGGGACATATACTCACCGTACTGGTGGGCGGAGTTCAGAGCCCAGCTCTGCCCTCAGTGCAGTCAGAGGTGACTTCGGATTGACCCCAGAGGGCTGAGATCAGAACCCAGCCCACAGGTTCCCTGGGGATGCAGTGAGGTGTCTGTTAGCCCTGGCGCTGTCCCTGGGGCTGGATGCTAAGGGCAGGTAACAGACACATGGGGAGGGGTTTGCATCTCCCCATCTCATTCCTGTTTGTGTGTGAACGCAGAGCTTCTTGCGCCCAGACCCTCCATCTCCGTCAGCCCCAGAGGAATGATCGCCCCGGGGGGAGCCGTCACCATCCGTTGTCAGTGTCCGTGTGAGGGCAGGAGGTTATTTCTGTATAAAGTTGGATTCCAAATCCAGGTGGTGGATGCTGATGGGGACGGGGGTGAATTCACCATCCCCAGTGCCAGACAGGAAGACAGAGGGGACTACAGCTGCCGGTCTCGCTCCACATCAGAGCCGCCCGACTGGTCCTATCCCAGTGATTACGTAGAGATCTATGTAGCAGGTGAGGGACCAGTCTGAGTGTCTCTGCTGCCAGCCGCATACCCAGCCAGCCCTCAGGGGGTCTTTGGGAGATGGGACACTCCTTGAAGTGTCACTTAACCTGCCTGTGCCTCCATTTCCCCTTGTATGAATGGGGATAATCATCCCTCCTGCACCTTGTGTCTGGTTAGATAGTCAGGACTTGGCTTTAGGGTGGGGACTTTTTCTCACCATGTCTGTGCAGCACCCAGCACGTCTGACTCCCAGCCCTCTCCTGATCTAACCACTAGACCCCACTCCCTTCCCAGAGCCAGGAACAGAACCCAGGAGTCCTGACCCCCAGGCTGCGGAGCCCCATTAGGTAGCTAGACAGGTATAGAGGGGTGCTGTGGATTTTAGACAGTTTCTGGCATAGCTCCCAGGAATTTCTGGGATCTTGGAGAGGTTCCTCTGGCTGGGTTTTCTCCCAGGGACCCCCATCTCTGGGATCATGCTGTGAGGATGGGGCACAGTGACTGTGCCGGGGTCTGTCTCACTGTCTGTCTCCTTCTCACTGCACAGATGTCCTACCCCAAACCCTCCATCTCCCTGCGCCCCAGCAGGGTGGTCGCCCTGGGGGGGAGCCGTGACCATCTGGTGTCACGGTCAGCACCAGAACATGAGGTTCCTTCTGTACAAAGAAGGAAACCCAACCGCGCTGCAGGATGCGGAGCCTGCTGGGAAAGTGGCTGAGTTTCCCATTCGTAACATGAACCGGAGAGATGCAGGGAGCTACAGCTGCTATTATCATGACAAAATGTACCAGTTCCTCTGGTCACATCCCAGCGACCCCGTGGAGCTGGTGGTAGCAGGTGAGGGGCCCGGCTCAGTATTCCCACTCCCAGCCCCACAACCAGCCAGACCCTCAGGATGCAGGGCCCACCCCCCCCAGTCAGTGGGGCTAGAGCACAGAAGCCTCTGGGGAGGAGAACCAGCTCCTCTGGCTGCGGGGAGCACACAAAGTGCCCTTCCAAAAGAAGCCACATTTTTATTTCCGTGAATGCCATTGATCAGGGGGTCTCTGTGCCAATGGGACACTCAGAGCCAGGGTCTACCCTGAGCCCTGGGCCCAGCAGAGGGGACGCCCAGCTGGGAGGCAGGGATGGAAGCACTGGTGGTTCCCCAGCAAGGGGCAGCCTGGATGTTCAAGGCGGAGGGTGCGGGGATCCCTGCCCATGGGGGAGTTGCAGACCAGAGGCCTTTACCAGCCTGTGACTGCATTCCAGGGCTGGCTGAGTGATGCCCACTTGGGCTGGGGGCTGTCGGGTTAAAGAGCAGTGGGAGCTGCACAGCTTGGCTGCTCAAAAACAGCCTGGAAACCACAGCTGTGAGGAGACCCCCAAGGATTCCCAGACAGTAGAAGTTGGGAGGGGTGGGGAGCTCAAGCCTGGGGCAAGATTTTTAGTGATGGGGAGAGAAAGAAAACAGCAGGGGACAGCAGTCAGCAGCTCCTCCCCCCGACCCCCCGCTCCTGGTGGGAACAGCTCAGGCAGAGAGACACAAGCAGCCAGCGAGGTAACAGCCAGCACCAGAAACAAAGGGACACTGTGAGCGGGGAGCCAGTGGAAAGGGACCCGGTGGCCGAGCTGTGTCATCGAAGGGGCCAGGCACAGAGCTGGCAGGGAGAAAGTCCCATTGAGAAGGGGCAGAGATGGCAGGAACAGGAGGAGGGAGGCAGACAGACGAAAGACAGAGGCAGGAGGGGGAAAGTTACAGGAAGAACCAGGCAGTGAAACAGGAAGAAACTGATCACTCTCGTTATAGTGTGTATAGTAACACCCATTTCATGTTCTCTGTGTATATATATATCTTCCTACTGTATTTTCCACTGCATGCATCCAATGAAGTGGGCTGTAGCCCATGAAAGCTTATGCTCAAATAAATTTGTTAGTCTCTAAGGTGCCACAAGTACTCTTGTTCTTTTTACGAAGAAAAAAGAGTCTCTAAGTTACCTAAGAAATTGTTAGAAAACTGCAAGAGAAGTAAAGCATGAATGAAACGTAATGGAAACCAGCAGTGAGCAAAGAGAAACGGGCTGAAGAAATGAGAAGGACGTGAGCTGTAGCGAAAGTTAACTAAATAGCACAGACAAAACATCTGCCCAGCACCTTCAGGTGCAGCGACAAGAAGGGAAAAATTGCCAGAGAGCAAAGGAACTCTAGAAAAAGCAGCAGAGGGACAGTTGTTCAATTGAGAAGCCGACCCATTGCCTAGAGAAATCGCTGCAGGTATCTGAGCTGGAACCCAGAGCAGCAAACAGAGACGGCACAAGGGGATAGCTCAAGATACAACAAACCAGGCTAAGAACTCTGCCTCTGAACTGAAAAATGGAGAAGCCACGAAGGGACCATAGAGCAGTGGGGTTCTTGCCTCGTGCCTTGCACATTCTAACTCCAGATTCTGGAGCTCCACAAACTGTTGCCCATAAAGTGGGTTTAATTCAGCCAATGGTAGTCTGGTCAGAGCCCATGACTTCGTGGAGCTGGTGGTATCAGGTGAAGGTCCCAACTCCACATCACCGCTCCCAGCCCCACACCGAACTGGACCCTCAGGAGGTCTTGGCCCCTTTGGAACGCTCAGAGCCAGACAGGGTGGAGGCCCAGATGGGGGTACAGAGTGGAGACAGAGTCACTGGAGGATTCCCCAGCCAGGAGGCAGCAGCAGCCACTGGAGTTTCAGGGCCAATGACTCCCCCCCTATCTCAGCTGACTCTTGTTTTCATCCCACAGAGGGAACGGACCCAGCTGGGCCCCAGCAGCCGGATCCCCCCCTGACAGAGCTGGAGGGAGAAGGTGAGCGGGAGAAATGGAACAATTCATCCCCCAAGGAACAGGGCTCCCCGCTCAGACACCCACGGGGCCATTCAAGGTGTTTGGAGGGGGATGGTCCCTGCAGACAGAATTGATGGGTTCAGTTCTTCTAGATAGAGGGTGATGGACAGATCCATGGGATGGACAGTCATGGGTTGCTAGGACGAGGGTTGCCAGGTGTGTGGTTTTCAATTGGAACACCTGGTCGAAAAGGGACCCTGGTGGCTCCAGTCAGCACTGGTGAGGGGCCCTTAAAAGTCAGGTCAGTGGCGCAGCGGGTGCCCAGAGCTAAGGCAGTCTCCCTGCCCGCCCTGGCTCCGTGCAGCTCCTGGAAGCGGCCACCATGTCCCTGCGGTCCCTAGGTGTGGTCAATGAGGCTCCACGCGCTGTCCCTGCCCCACTGCCGGCTCTGCAACTCCCCTGGGCTGGGATCCGCGACCAGTGGGAGATGCAAGGAGTGGAGCCTGCGGGCACGAAGGCAGCGCTCACCCCACAGAGCCACTGCAGGCTCCTGGTGGCTGCTTCTTTGAGCCCTGGTAAGTGCGGGCAGGTCCCCAAACCCCTTCATAAAACCATAGAATATCAGGGTTGGAAGAGACCTCAGGAGGTCCCTCTGAAGGAATGCCTAACATAGTGAATGCTAATGGGAAGAGGGTAGGTTTAGAAGAGAAAATAAAAAAAGAACAAGTTACCAGAAAAGAAAAGGTCCAGGCCAGACCTGCCAGATGGGGAGGGGGAGGAGGTTGGGGGCTCTGTTCTGAGGGCAGCACCAGCTGCTGGTTTCCACATGTGAGCCACTGAGTAACTCTCCCCTTCCCCTCACAGCGGCCCCTCCGGGGCGCACAGATTTCACTTGTGTCAACATCACCCGCCTGGGACTGAGCGCCGTGGTCCTGCTCATCCTGGGGCTGACCCTGGCTGAGGCCTATAACAGCCGCCCGAGGGAGCTGCCCTAGGTGAGGTGACCTGCCATCTTTCTACACCCCCAGGAGCCTGGATCTGGCAGTACAGAGAAGAAAATATCCCGGAGGATGAACCGCTTCCCCATGGGGAGCTGAGACGCCATCACAAACCCCTTGCCCCCTGTCAGGGTTCCCTCCCCACTCTGAACTCTGGGCTACAGATGTGGGGACCCACATGAAAACCCCCTAAGCTTATTTCTACCAGCTTAGGTTAAAAACTCCCCAAGGCACAAATTCTCCGTTGTATCTTGGATTAGGTAATGCTGCCACCACCAGGTCATTAGACAAAACTCAGGGAAAGGACTACTTGGAGTTCCTACTGCACCACTAATATTCCCCCAAGCTCTGCACTCCCTTTCCTGGGGAGGCTTGAGAATAAACAAGATGAGCACAGACCAAACTTGGGGTTTTTTAGAGCACTAAAAAAAAACCCAATCAGATTTAAAAACAAAAAACAAACAAACAAAAACAACCCAGAACCTTATTAGAAAGAAAAAAGGTAAAAGAAGCACCTCTGTAAAATTAGAATGAAGGATAATCTCACAGAGCAGTCAGATTCAAAACACAGAGGATTTCCCTCTGGGCAAAAATTTAAAGTTACAAAAAGAAAACCAAGAATACACCTCCCTCTCAGCACAGAGAAAAGCACAAGCCAAAATAAAAGTAAACTAACACGTTCCCTTGCTAGCACTTACTAATTCTACTGAAGTTGGATTGCTTGCTTCCTTGTTCTGTCTCCGGCAAGCACACAGAACAGACAGACAAAGAACAGACAAAACAAAGCCTCCCCCAGATTTGAAAGTATCTTGTCTCCTTATTGGTCCTTTGGGTCAGGTGTCAGCCAGGTTACCTGAGCTTCTTAACCCTTTACAGGTAAAAGGATTTTGTTCCTCTGACCAGGAGGGATTTTATAGTACTGTATACAGAAAGGTTGTTACCCTTCTCTTTATATTTATGACATCCAAACACCCCTGCCTCAAGAATTCAACCCCTAAGACTGCTCCTGACCCAACTGCTGCACCCCAGACTTCTGGTCCTGCAGGCACCAGTCACTGTGGCATCAGCTAGAGGAGCTACCCCAGTGCTAGGCTTGTCAGGCTCCCCATGGAGCAGCACCTGGAGGGTGATGGGGTCCCACTTGCTGGCCCTACCAGCTGGTCTCTGCCTGGAGCTGTCAGTGGGGAGCAGGGACGCTGCGTCTGACCCTAGTGCTGGAATAAGGGCACTTACTGCCCCCCCCAGGAGTCTGTCCCTCTTGTCTTTCTGCAGCAGGATCCCACAGCCCCTTTTCTGTCCCCTCTTTCTTCCTATATCTCTCCCGCCCTGCATTTCTTTTGTTCAAACCCCCAGAGCTTCCTTCTCCTCTGCCCCCCCAAATCTCCCCACCCCAGAGGGGGCTATGTTTCTGGAGCCTCCAAATGTCCCCTCTTGGTGGGTTCAGTCAACGAAGGTGAGTGAGAAGTTCAGGCAGTGTTATGAGAACCTGGATGAATGAACGTTGGGGGGAAAGTTGGCGAGACAGAAAGATGGGATTAGTCCAACCCGACCAGCCGCTGGAAAGACCACACGGGCCGTGCTGGGGCCTGCCTGGGACACGGGAGAAGTGGGGGAGCAGAAATGTGTGACTCAAAAATTGAGGAGTTGGAAATGAGGCCTCATTGGTGGACAAAAATTGCAGGGAGGGGCTGTGCCGCCCACCACCCTTTGGGGCCTTGAAGAAAGAGACTCACGTCACCGTCACGGCTGCTGTCCCCCCGTCTCCTGGGCCCCCCTCTCCTGGATTCTGCTACGCAGAGATATCCTGAGCAGAGCAGCTGAAGAAAGGGATCCTGATGCCATCGGACCTACCCTGTCTGAACCCCCAACCTGGGAGGAAATGGGGTCGGACTTTAACAGCAGCTGCAGCAACGCTTGCTCCAGCCCAGCTCCGCTGGCTCCTCTGCCCCCCTAGGACAGTTGCTAGCATCTCCGGGGCCAGTGGGGAGATGCCCAAATCTGGGGAATTTTCCGTCTAGAGACTCGTTCCAGCAAACGGGGCCGGGGCTGGAACAAACCCCTCGTTTCACACGGAGCCTGCCACGGCTCCCCTGGTTCCTGTTCTGCTGGGTCTGTAACAGCCAGTCCCAGGCGTCAATAGGGGGTTTGCCATGGGGCTGAGCAGGATGCAGGCTCTGGACCCCACCCCCGGCCTGTGTTTAACCCTGTTCAGTGTGGGGCAGGGGCTGGGGCTTGTTTGCACCTTGGGCCCTTTATTGCGTCTCCATGAACACATGATTTAGCCGCCTGCGCTTCTGCCCCCTCTCCATGGTGGGTGTTTGGGGGGAGCTGGGAGTTTGGAGGGAGTAGGTTGGGGGTGTCAGGAGGGGGGTTGAGGGGGCTGGGTTGGGGGACAGGAGTTTAAAGGCAGACAAGCACCCCCCAGAAGGTCAGAGCTGGCGGGGGCGGGTGTTAGGTTTGTTGAGGTGTCTGACTGCGGAGGGGCAGATGCTGCCGGCCGGGAGGGAGCTGCCATTGCTACCCCTCAGCAGCTTCCCCTCTCATTGCCCCCTCCTGCCCCTGCTCCCTCAGTCCTGGGTCCCCCACTTTCTTTCCACTCTGTCTCCTGCCTCCACCCCCCTCTGCCCACATTCCCTGCTGCATAACCCCCTATGCCTCACCTTCCACTCCTCTCTACCCCTCTAGATATTCCCGCCCCCCCACATTCCCAACCCCCGATGCCCTTTCCTGACCCCCTTCTCTGCACCCCACACTTTGCCACATAGACCTCCCACTTTCAGTGGGTCTGAGGTGGGGGGGCAGGATTGTTTCCTGCCAAAACCCCTACTGAGTGGGAAAGGGGGGAGGTTCAGCCAGAAACACATGTGGAGGGACCCCAAATCCCACCTCATCTGTCACTGTCCTGTCCCAGGCTCCCATCAGCTCCTGCCCCCTCAATCTCAGCCCCTTTCCCCTCCCCCCACATTCTTCTTCCCTCTATCCCCCAGCCCCACAAGCTGCCTAGTCTTTAATGGCCCCCACACCCCACATCTTCTCAGCCTCCCTCCTTGACAGGGAACAGACCAGTAAGGGGATGAGGGCTTTACAGGAGATGGGCTGATGGGAGGGTGAGAGTAGGGGGGCAGGCTGTGGGGCTCTTTCCAATGTAGCTGCCACCACACAGCAAAGCAGGGGGCCAGGACTGCTGAAATGGAGGAGCTGTGTGAGGGGATGGGGCAGAAAGGAGGAGGGGACGTGGGGCATGATAGGACACAACAGAGGGTGAAGGGACATGAGATGGGGGACAGAACTGGGGGAATGGGAACCTGAATGGGGTGGGGGGTACATGAGGGAACTCAGGCTCAGGGGACATGGATTCCCTCAGCATAGATTCACGAAGGGCAAGTCATGCCTGACTAACCTAATTCCCTTCTATGAGGAGATAACTGGCTCTGTAGATGAGGGGAAAGCAGTGGATGTGTTATTCCTTGACTTTAGCAAAGCTTTTGATACGGTTTCCCACAGTATTCTTGCTGGCAAGTTAAAGAAGTATGGGCTGGATGGATGGACTATACGGTGGATAGAAAGCTGGCTAGATCATCAGGCTCAACGGGTAGTGATCAATGGCTCCATGTCTAGTTGGTAGCCGGTAACAAGCGGAGTGCCCCAAGGGTCAGTCCTGGGGCCAGTTTTGTTCAATATATTCATTAATGATCTGGAGGATGGCGCGGATTGCACCCTCAGCAAGTTTTCAGATGACACTAAACTGGGAGGAGTGGTAGATACGCTAGAGGGTAGGGATAGAATACAGAGGGACCTAAACAAATCAGAGGATTGGGCCAAAAGAAATCTGATGAGGTTCAACAAGGACAAGTGCAGAGTCCTGCACTTAGGACAGAAGAATCCCATGCACTACTACAGACTAGGGACTGAGAAGATAGGCAGCAGTTCTGCAGAAAAGGACCTAGGGGTTACAGTGGATGAGAAGCTGGATATGATTCAACAGTGTGCCCTTGTTGCAAGGAA